>NW_006408523.1:22907161-22909024 GCF_000296735.1 Chrysochloris asiatica | reverse complement strand
GGCACTTCACAACTATGAAGTAGTTTCTATTATTGCTGTTGTTAGTAAGCGCTGTCAAGTCAGTTCTGACTGAAAGAGATCCTGTATAGGGTTTCCATGGTTTCAAATTTTCACAGGAGCAGAAGGCCTCATCTTTCTCCCGTGGAGTGGCTGGTGGGCTCGAACTACAGACCTAGAGATTCAGATTCTACTGCTTATTGTATGGAGTCACTGCACCCCCAGTTGTTACTATAAAGACTGGACAATGGGAACTCATTTTAGTCACTCATGACAGGCTTATGGAAAGTTGGCCAATTAGACATGGGTGCATGATTGATTTTCTTTACATATTTATTTAAATAGTGCCAATAAAATGGAATTAAAATAGCTAAGGCATACCTACTGTCCCTGTGAAGGTAACTATTTGCATTATAAATTGGTTTTCTCATCACTCTGCCATCTGCACAGGCTCTGCAGTGCCTTGGTCACTTTGTTGGGGTAAAGTCCAGAGTCTATGGATGTTATCTTGGTGATAATATCTATGGTGATAATGTATTATCATAGATTTTATCTATGGTTAGCTGTTAATGTATTCTTGTGAATTGCTGCCTTCCCTTGCCTGTGGTTGATGTATCATCATGCAATTGGCTGCTCATTAACTATTCCCTTTCTTTTCTTCCACTTACTGAGCCAGACACCTTCCGATTCCTGGGCCTCCTGTTGTGAGAAACTTCTGTTGATTTTATGAAAATTGTTAAGTACCTTGAGTCATTTCCGACACAGAGCAACCCTTTGTAGGGTTTCGAGAAAGAAAACCACACTGGTAGCTTCCCTTTCTAAATACTTGTTGCTGTAGATGCCTCAAAATTTGTTCATTTACACTGAGATATATTTCACACCAGCATTAACAGCAAACTCCAGAAAAACAGGAAGCATCAAATGCTGGCGAGGGTGAGGAGAGACTGGGGCCCTCCTGTGTTGTTGGTAGGACTGAAAATGGTTCAGCCACTCTGGAAAATGATATGGTGCTTCCTAAGAAAGTTGGAAATAGAAAAACCATTATGATCTAGCGATCCACTATTTGGTGTATATATATAAACAAGAAATAAGAGCCAGGACGTGAATAGACATATGCACTCTAGTATTCATCGCAGCAGTATTTACAATAGCAAAAAGATTTGTTGTTAAGTGCCATCGAGTCGTATAAACCCTGTTGTTGTTGTTGTTAAGTGCCGTCGAGTCTGTATAGGGTTTCAAATGACCAGCAGGACTTTGCAGTCCAGCTCATTAACCAACAGCGCCATACCAGGACTCCAGCAAAAAGATAGAGACAGCCTAAATGCCCACCAATGGAAGAGTGGATAAATAAACTTTGGTACATAAACACAGTGGAACATTATGCAACTTTGAAGAATAACTATGAATCTTTGAAACACTTCATGACATGGATGAACCTGGAGGACATTATGCTGAGTTAAATATGTCAATCACAAAAGGATAAATACTATATGAGACCATTCTTGTAAAAATTCAAGAAAAGATTTTCATACTGAAAGAAACATTCTTTAATCATTACCAGGGGTGGGAGGGAAGGGTGAATAATTCACTGACTAGACGGTGTTGTTGTTAAATGCCGTCAAGTCGATTCCGACCCATAGCGACCCTGTATAGGATTTCCAAGGAGTAGCTGGTGAGCTTGAACCACCAACCTTGCAGTTCAAATGACTTTGCAGTCTGATGCATTAGCCCACAGCACCACACAAGGATTCCTAGACACATGTTAACTTCTTTGATAGGAAGGCCAATATACAAGAAGAGGGAGGTTGGCAGAAGAATGATGAAGACAGGTGAAGACACAGGAAGATCTATAAGGGCTAAAGGGGA
>NW_006408523.1:22882505-22905583 GCF_000296735.1 Chrysochloris asiatica | reverse complement strand
CCCAAGAGTCCCCAGGTCTTGCCACACTGCTGGCCAACCAGGTCTCCACCCGGGTTCACAAAAATCTATTGAACATTGTAGGGCTTAGCTTGCAGCTTCATTGCTGTTTTTCCCTCACTTCCCTTTATTGGTGACAAACGTGGTCACCAATCAGAGCGCATGTCTGCTTGTGTATTCCCATTGAGTTTTAATCTTGGAAGGGGTTTACCCTGAGGGGACCCGACCACTTGCCTTGATGTCTCCTGGGTGAGCAACTTGCTTGTTCCTGTAGTAATCAGTCAGACTGCTGTTATTGTTTTATATTTTTCCTGTCGGTCTTTCTTTCAAGAAATATCTTCTGTTCTTCTAGCCACTCCAGGCTGGTCTGCTTGTCTTTTCAAATGGAAATTTCCCACCTCTGAAGATTCTGGATGTTGTTCAGGGTTCCACCTATGGTCTTATGTAATGCAGAGGCTCCACAGGAAGCTCCTTCACTGGGCATGTTGTAGCCCCATTTTAGGTATTCCAGTCAGTTATAGGCAGAAGACAGATTTATAAGCTTTCTATGGTGATATTTCTGGCTATTCCTTTCTCTACCCCTCAAGTGTCTATTTTATAATGGTATGCCAGGGAAATTCAAAAGACAGCCAAGCATCTTAACATTATTTTTCCCCTTTTGCCCATTCCCACCATGTCTCAATCCCTGTATCCCAGAGCCCTATTGTTCCAAGTTTGTGTATACATCATTACTTACCTCTGTCTCACTCAGCCCATGCAAACCTGCCTAATTGTTTTCCCATCCTCCCTGTTCTTCCATTCCCCTCCCCCCTCATGTGTATTGCTCCTCTCCCTAGCACCCAAATTATCCTATTTTGTGTCTGTTCCCTAGCCTGTGCTCCACCTTCCCCTCCCGCCCCTCCCTTCACCCCCCACATCCCAGTAACCAACAAAGAATCCCCTCCCCGCCTTTTAGTATGGGTTATTTTTCTTAGTCTTTTACAGTAGTGGTCCTATGCAGTATTTCTCTTTTGCGACTAATTTCACTAAATATGATGTCCTCAAGGTTCATCCATGTTATAACTTACAACTTCCTTGTTATTCTTCAAGGTAGCATACTATTCCATTGTGTGTATGTACCACACACAGTTGGTTTATCCATTCTTCAGTTGATGGGCACTTAGGCTGTCTCCATCTTTTTGCTTTTGTAAATAGTGCTGCTATGAACATTGGTGTGCATATATCTACTTGTGTTATGGCTCGTATTTCTAACACAAGTTGTTTTGAAGGTTATAATTGTAATTCTAGAATGGATATTCTCTGTTTTCTCATGACCTTTCAACACCTCTAACATTTAACATTTGTTGTTAAGTGACATCGAGTCAGTTCAGACTTGCAGTCACCCTGTATAGTTTCCAAGGAGTGGCTGATGAGTTTGAACTGCCGACTTTGTGATTCCAACTGACTTTGCAATTCAGTGCTTTATCCCACAGCACCATACCAAGACTCTACATTTAAAGTGTCATTGTTCATTGTTAAGTGCTGTAGAGTCAATTCTGACCCATAGCGGCCTGAATAGGATTTCCAAGGAGTGATTGGCGAGCTTGAACCACCGACCTTGCAGTTCAAACTGATTTTGCAGTCTAGCACATTAACTCACAGTGCCACACCAGGACTCCATGTTTAATCTAACCACATTTAACGTACTGGGAGGTAATTTGTAGTAGTCTAAAATATGAATATGCCCATATAGCCTTAGAACTGCCTATCATATGGTGACATCTAATCCCCTTCTAGTGTGAGCTAGGTTCGATGACTTGCTTCTGATGAATAGAACAAGACAGACATTACTGTGTATGGTTTGTGAGTCTAGGTCATACTCACAACAAAGATATTGTGACTTCTGTCTTCCTCATTCCCACTTTGGATCACTTGATCAGAAGGAAGCCAGCTTCCATGTTGTGCAGATGCTCAAGCTTTCCTGTGGTGAAATTTGTGTTTCCACAAACTGAAGTTTCCTTTCAATAGTCAGTAAGGTCTTCAACTCCTTTGTCAACAGCAGTGTGTGTGAGTCATTTTGAAATTATATCATCTAATACCTTGTTGTTGTGAAGTGCCGTCGAATCAGTTCTCACCCATAGCGACCCTGTATAGGGTTTCCAAGGAGCAGCTGGTGAGCTTGAACTGCCGACCATGCAGTTTAAATGGCTTTGCAGTCTGGCGCATTAACCCACAGCACCACACCAGGACGCCATCAAATACCAGTCACGTCTCTAAATGATTGCAGTCTTGTCCAGTGACTTAATTGTAATTCATGGAAACCCCGGAGCTAGAACAACTCAGCTAAGCTGCTTCCAAATTCCGAATCTACAGAAATTGTGACTTGATAATTGCATATTGTTTTGCTTACTAAGTTTTGGGTAATATCTTAGTAATTGTTGTTGTTGCTGTTACGTGCCGTTGAGTTGATTCTGGCTCATGGTGACTCCATGCACAATAAAATGATACCCTGCCCAATCCTGCGCCATCCTCACAATTGTTGATACACTTCAGTCCACTGCTGCTGCCACTGTGCCTGCCCATTAGGGTCTTCCTCTTCTTTGTAGACTCTCCACTTTACCAAGATGATGTTCTTCTCCAGGGACTCGTCCCTACTGATAGCACGTTCAAAGTATGAGATATGAAGTCTCACATCATTGCATCTAAGGAGCATTCTGGCTGTACTTCTTGAAACACAGATTTGTTTGTTCTTCTGGCAGTCCACGGTAATTTTAATATTTTTTTTCAACACTATAACTCATATGCATCATTTCTTCTATGGTCTTCTGTACTCATTGTCCAACTTCCACATGCATATGAGGCTATTGAAAATACCGTAGCCTGGGTCAGATGAACCTTAGTCCTCAAACTGGTATGTTTGCTCTTGAACACTTTAAAGAGGTCTTGTGCAGCAGATTTGCCTAATGTAACACATCGTTTGATTTCTTTACTGCCACTCCCATGAATGTTGATTGTGGATCCAAGCAAAATGAAGTTTTTGATAATTTCAGTCTTTATCACGATGTTACTTATTAGTCCAGTTGTGATTTGACATTGTGGTGTAATTCCTACTGAAGGCTGTAGTCTTTGATCTTCATCAGGTCAGCCAAATTTTATTTTCATGTGATATTAATGATACTGTTTAATGATTTTCATTCCATTGGGTCTCCTCTCTTTGGAATGGGCACAAATATGGGTCTCTTCCAATCATTTGGCCAAGTAGCTGTCTTACAAATTTCTTGGCATGGATGAGTGAGCACCTCCACTGCTGCATCAGTTTGTTGTGCACAGGGTTGCTAGGAGTTTGTAATGACTCAATAACACAGAACTACAACAACAAGAAACTCTATAACTTGAGTATGGTCTCTGAGTTCTGTGTGGCTATTTCAATGAATTATCAAGCCCAGCTGAGAAGTAGAGATGGATGGCTAGGGGAGGTTGGAAGGTGAAGGCATGTCTGACCTCATCCTCATAGGAATCGGTCTTTGGCTGCTATGGAATTTGAGTCTCCTTTCTCCTTTTGAAGCCAGAAGACATAAGACAAATTCCATTTTTTACAGTCACTAACTTGTTTAGTGTGAGTAGCACAGTGGCAGCAATAATGGGCTCAACACAGCAGCAATAATGAGGCTGATGCAGGACCAGGCAGTGTTTCATTCTGTTGTACATAGGGTTGCTGTGGGTCAGAAACAAATCGACGACACACAACGACAACAACTTGATTAAATGACTCCATATGGTAAGCACTGGACTGTGGGCCACAAAGTCCGTGGTTCAAGCCCGCCAGCTGCTCCACAGGAGAAACATGAGACTTTCTGCTCCTGCAAAGATTTAAAGCCTCAGAAACCCTGAAAGTCAGAACCAACTCAATGGCATTTAACAGCAACAACTTGATTAAGGAGGCCTGGTGTGGTGCTGTAGGATAAGCATTAAACTACTAACCAGTTTGGCTGTTCAAACCCACGAGTCACTCCTTGGAAACCCTATACAGTGTTACTATGAGTCTGAATCAACTCAACGGCACTCAACATTTGATTAAAGAATAGTATTTCACTCTAGAATATATTATGAGAAAAATTAGTTGCATGTTTTTGAAGAAAATCTATTAGCAAGCTTATTTAGACTATAAGACGTTTTCTTTCATCTTTCCCACCTTAAATCGAACCACAGGCATAATCCTGGATTTTCTCTTCAGTTATTCCTCCTTGATCTGCACATAATCATTGATGTTAAGATTCAAAAGCATGTGGAGTTGTTTTGGTTCTTTGTCATTGTGTTTATATTCATTATTCTATTTTATGTGTAAATGTATTTGTGCTCAGTTTTTACTGTGTAACACTGTATTGTGATTTGTGTTATAGAGTGCCGTAGATACAGTTCCAATGAATAGTTACTCTGTAAGGGTCTCTATGGAGTCCTGGTGTGGCGCCGTGGGTTAATGCCCCAAACTGCAAAGCCGTTTGAACTGCAAGGTCGGCGGTTCAAGCTCACCAGCTGCTCCTTGGAAACCCTATACAGGGTCACTATGGGTTGGAATTGACTCAATTGCTCTTGACAACAAGGGTTTCTGAAGATGGAATCCTGGTGTGATGTGCAGGATAATGCACTGGACACAAGGTTGGTTTGAATCACAAGGTCGCAGTTTAAACTCAGAAGTCACTTCTTTGAAGCCCTACAGTACTTAACATCAGGAGTCCTGGATGGCGCTGTAGGATAAGCACTCTGCAGAGAAAGAGAACTTATATAGAGTTGCTATGAGTTGGAACCAACTCGATGACACTTAACAACAACCAGTAACCTGTTGTTTTATTAAACAACTTATAATGACCTCTCCTAGATTTTTAGGATGGTATATTGATGTGTCAATAACAAAAAAGGGTTTTTCATTTATATTTTAGACTATAGGGTTATATACTCTCTATCTTCATATATGAAGATAAATGAGTTATTTACTGATAGACCTTGCTTTAAAAACATCTAAAACACAGACTATAAATATAAAACGGAATTGGGGATTATTATGTATTTAAACACCTCCTTGTAAATAGTAGTAGTTGTTGTTAAGTGCTGTGGAGTCAATTCCAACTCATTGGGACCCTGTATAGGATTTCTAAGGAGCAGCTAGTGGGTTAGAACTGCTGACCTTGTGGTTTGCAATGCTGATCCTACAGCACCACACCAGGAGAGTCTCAGTAAATGATAGATAATCAAATCATAGGTTTTCCAAGTGAATATTCATGCATAAAATAAAGCACATTTATATTGGTATAATTGTAGAAAACCTCAAAACTTAATTGTAGAGTTGATTCTGACTATTGCGTGTCAAGAGTAGACCTATGCTCCCAGGGTCTAGTTTCAGTGGCTGAATTTTTTCGGTAAGTAGAATGATTGTTAAGCCTTGGTTCTGAAATACTTTGGGTGGATAAAATACTTTCTTAGTTCCACAAACAAGCAATATAGCAGAATAATTTTGCTGGGAAACTGTCCTTTCATTTAGCCTTTGAATCAACATTTCTTGCTTCCTTTCCTTCTCTATTTCTTCCTCCATTCAAATGGTCATTTAGCAAATAATTTTGGTGTATGTTCTTCCTCCTCAGTGTTCTCCTTTATGAAATAGTGTAAAGATTATTCTAGTCTGCACGAAGTCTCTTGTCCTAATCAAAATTGCTTTTGCTTTCTTTGAAAGCTCACTTTTATTACACTTCAACTATCTTATGCAAATCAGTGCTCTTTTTCTAATTAGATTATGAATTCTTGAAAGCAGGAACTGCTTTTTCTTGTTCTCCCACACATCAAAGAACACAGAATGTACTCAAGACATCCTCACTGATTGTGATTGTATGGTTAAAAATTTAAGGTTATATGAGTAAAACGCAACGTTTTGGGGAGATCATCGTTAATAAAACTTCAACTCCTGGATTCTATATTATTCTTGTTGTATTGCTGTTAAAGGAATGAGATTGTTGCGTCAGTACTAATAATGTGAAACCTCTCTGTAAACAAATTGTAAAGAAGATGTTCAAATCAGTTTCAACTTAGGTTTTATATTCAAACTACTACAGATCATAAGGAATCCTGGTGGTACAGTGAAGTGTTGAGCTGTTAACTTTAGGTTCAGCAGTTCAGACTCACCAGCTGCTCTGCAGGAGAAAGATGAGGCTGTTTGCTCCCATAAAGATCTGTAGTCTCAGAAACTCAGTATAGGGTTGCTTTGAGAGTTGAAATCGGCTTGATGACAGTGGAGTTGGTTTCCAGGTAACTAACAGCTTACAGTGCTATCTTACACAGATTGAGTATACATGCAAGACTGAATTGATCAATAGATACTAAACCACATTGGTATGCTCTTTTTACTAGGGTTTTGGAGAAGCTTCATTTTATTACTGGTGCTCAGCATTTCCAGAGATTAGCTAATACTAATCACTGTGGTGCTGTGGGTTAATGAGGCAGACTGCAAAGCCGTTTGAACTGCAAAGTTGGTTGTTCAAGCTCACCAGCCGCTCCTCGAAAACCTTATCAAGGGTCTCCATAGGTCAGAACTGACTCGATGGCACTTAACAACAACAACAATCACATATCAGAAAATCCAAAACATCCATGATAAATATTTTAAAGGTTTTTATTTATATGGCATAACCTTTAAAATGAACTTCCCTATCCTTTGGGTTATGTGCTACCTATCTATAGATAGGAATATGATCTTTTCTGATTAATATACTGTTTTTAAGTGCCGTCGAGTCAGTTCTGACCCATAGCGACCCTATATATAGGGTTTCTGAGGAGCAGTTAATGAGCCTGGACTGCTCACCTTGTGGGTTCTCACCGACTGTGCAGTCCAGCGCATTAACCCAGAACTCCACACCAGGACTTCAAAGGATATATTGGTTAGGAAAAGTCTCCGGAATCAAACTACCCACTACTGACTGTGTGGTCTTGGGAGAGTTACTTAACTTCCTCTGAGCCTCATATTTCATTTCAATGTGGAGACAATGATAGGGCCTATTTTATGACTGAATGATTCAGGGAGCATTAAAAGGAGAGAAGGAACACACAGTCACTGTACCAAAAAGAGTTCATTGACATTCAGTCATTTCAGGAGGTAGCATATGATCCAGTCCTGA
This sequence comes from Chrysochloris asiatica, assembly GCF_000296735.1. NCBI lineage: Eukaryota > Metazoa > Chordata > Mammalia > Afrosoricida > Chrysochloridae > Chrysochloris > Chrysochloris asiatica. The sequence continues at coordinate 22,898,447 of NW_006408523.1, read as the reverse complement.
TGATATTGAAGGAAGAACTCCCAGCTGCACTGAAGACATTAGTCAAAAACAAGGCTCCAGGAATTGGTGGCTTACCAACTGAAACGTTTCAACAAACTATTGCTGCGCTGGAAGCATTCCCTAGTCTGCGCCCTGAAATTTGGAAGACTGACTGGAAGAGATCCATATTTATGTCCATTCTAAAGAAAAGTGACCCAACAGAAGGCAAAAATCATCAAACAATATCATTAATATCACACACCATTAAAATTGTTGAAGACAATATTTAAAAGCGATTACCTCAAGAATTGAAACTTACAATCTAAATCTTAGCCTTAACCCATCGTTACTTTCTAACATTTATCTATGAGCAAGAAGAAACTTTCTTCCTTTGCAAGTCAAAATATAGTTCTGTACTTTTGGTATTTGGTTTTTTTTCTTTCATTAACTTTCTACCCTTTATCTGTTATTTCTCTATGATTTCAATTTCTCTCACTCTCGTGGCTCTTTCCTTTCAACTTATGCAATGTGTTTTAAGCCATATATGAGCCGGACACCTTTTTAAATTGCTCTTAAGAGTTCTAGTTCCTTTTCTATGATACTTTGAATAATTTCTACATGTTGTATTGATTCTTAATAAATATTTTAGTAATTAAAATATTAGTATTGTTAACCAATATTTGTTAAACACGAATTGGAGGTGGAAATGTATTGCCCATTAGCCTTTCAGCTCACTGATCTGACTCTCATGTCTTATTTTATTGAAACATTTTCTCAAAAATGTGACACTATGACTGACCAGTAAACAAAACCAAAAGCAAACGGGTTGCCTTCAGGCCAATAATAACCCTGTAGAACAGAGTAAATTGGTCCCATAGTGTTTTCAAGCCTGTATATCTTTATAGGAAGTACTGGTGTGGCACTGTAGGATAAGCACTGGACCTCAAGTCAGTATGAACTGCAAGTTAGGCAATTCTAACTCACTAGCCACTCCTCAGAAAATCTCTACAGGGTCAATATGAGTCAGAACTAACTCCACAGCACTTAACAACAGCAACAACAACAAATCTTTACAGAAGCAGACTGCCATGTTTTTCTCCTGCAGAGTTGCTGATGGGTTTGAACCACCAATCTTTAGATTGGCAACCAGGTTCCTTAACCAGTGTGCCACCAGGCCTCTTTGGGTACGTTAATTTCCAACTGGTTAACTGTTTTGCATAATGTACTATCTTCTCCCCACTACAATAACTCTTTTTAATCTTAGTTTTAGTATACTAGTTTTGTAATACTTAAACCATGGAACTGTCTGCTCTCTTAAAGACCTTATAAAGGGTTTCTATGAGTTAGAATCCACCACTCATCTGCCAGTTTGTTGTCCTGTGGTGGCGTGTGTGTTGCTGTGATTCTAGAAGTTGTGACCCCATATTAAATACCAGCAGGGTCACCCGTGGGGGACAGGTTTCTGATGAGCTCCAGATGAAGACAGACTAGGAAGAAGGAGAGACAATTACTTCCAAATATTTAGTCACTGAAAACCTTATGAATAGCAATGGACCAGTGTTGGAAAGCACCAGAATATTGAATATTGAAACGTAATGAAGAACACCAGAATATTGTCAGATATAGTGCCAGAAGATACACCCCTAAGAATGGAAGGCACTCAAAATACGGCTGAGGAAAAGCTATCTCCTCAAAGTAGAGTTGACCGTGATGACGAATGGAGTAAGCTGATGGGACACAAATCAAAATGAGGAGAAGCAATTGTAAACATCCATTAATAATCAGAACATGGAATGTACAAATATGAGTCTAAGAAAATTGGAAGTTGTCAAAAATGAAATAGAATGCATAAACTTCAATATCTTAGCCATTAATGAGCTGAAATAGACTGGTACTGGCCATTTTGAATCTGACAATCACATGGTTTATTATGTCTGGAAAGACAAATTGAAGAAGAACACCGAATTCATCATCAAAGAGAACATTTTAATACCTATTTTGAAGTACAACACTGTCTGTGATAGGATAACATCCATATGCTCACAGGATCAGTTACTAAAACGATTATTCACATTTACACACTAGACACTGAAGTCAGTGATAATGAAATTGACGATTTCTCCCAGCTTCTTCAGTCTGAAATTGAACAAACATGCAACCAAGCTGTATTGATAATTACTGGTGTTTGAAATGCAAAGGTCAGAAACAAAGAGGAGGGATCAGTCGTTGGAAAATATGGCCTTGGTGAAAGAAATGATACTGGAAATCTTATGATAGAAGTTTGCAAGACCAATGACTTGTTCATTGCAAATGAAAATTTTAAACAACACAAAAGATTATTATAAAAATGGACCTCACCAGATGGAATACACAGAAATCAAATTGATTACATGTGTGGAAAGAGATGATGGAAAAGCTGCAAATCATCAGCCAAAACATGACCAGAGGCAGACTGCGGAACAGACTATCAATTACTCATATCCAGGTTTTGGCTAAAGCAGAAGAAAAATTAGCCAAGTCCATGAGAGCCAAAATTTAACTTAAAAATATCCCACCTGAATTTAGAGGTCATCTCAAAAACAAATTTGATGTATTAGGCACTAATGACTGAAGAGTTGTGGGATGACATCAAGAACATCATACAGAAAGTAAGTAAACAATCATTAAGAAGACAAGAAAGAAGAAAAAGATCAAAATGAGTATCAGAAGAAACTCTGACGCTTGCTCTCCAGTGTAGAGATGCTAAAGCAAATGGAAGAAATGAGGACGTCAAAAAGCTGAACAGAAAATTTCAAAGGACAGCTTGAGCAGACAAAGTCAATATTGTAATGAAATGTGCAAAGTTAGAAAATCAAAAGGGAAGAACACACATAGCAATTCTCAAGCTGAAAGAACTAAAGAAAAAAGTCAAGACTCAACCTGCAATATTGAAAATTCTATGGACAAAAAAAATTGAATGATTCCAAAGGCATCAAAAGAAGATGGAAGGAATATATAGAGTCATTGTGCCGAAAAGAAGGGGTTGATGTTCAACCATTTCAAGAAGTAGCATATGATCAAAAGCCAATGACACTGAAGGAAAAGTCTAAGGTGTTCTGAAGGAACGGACAAAGAATAAGGCTCCAGGAACTGATGGAATACAAATTGAAATCTTTCAACAAACTGATGCAGCACTTGAGTCACACATTTATCTACGCCAAGAAATTTGGAAGACAGAAACCTGGCCATCAGATTAGAAGAGATCCGTATTTGTGCCCATTTCAAAAAAAAGGTGATGCAATGGAATGTGGAAATCATCAGACAATATCATTAATATCACATGAAAGCTCTGCCGGCGTGTTTCGACAACGAAGTGTCTCGCACGAAATTCTCGACTCGCAGGTAAGGCTCCCTGGGCTTCCTGCCTCAAGCGCAGCAGCCGGCACCGCGGGAAGGTGCTGAGGATGACGCCTCCAAGCCTGTCCACCTCACAGCCTTCCTTCCTGGGCTGTAAGGACGGCTTGACCTACATCGTGCGCGAGGTCTACAGGCCAGGGTCCAAGGAGAACAAGAAGGAAATGGTGGAGGCTGTGACTATTGTGGAGACGCCTCCCATAGTGGTGGTCGGCATCGTGGACTACGTGGAAATTCCTCGAAGTCTCCAGACCTACAAGACTGTCATTGCTGAATGTAAAGGGCACTTCTACAAGAACTGGCATAAATCGAAGAAGAAGGCTTTCACAAAGTACTGCAGGAAGTGGTAGGAAGATGACTGCAAGAAGCAGCTGGAGAGAGACTTCAGCAGCATGAAGAAGTACTGCCAGGTCATCCACGTTGTAGCCCACACCCAGAGGCTCCTGCTTCCCCTGCACCAGAAGAAGGCGCACCTGATGGAGATGCAGGTGAGCGGGGGCTGGGCTGGGGAGAAGCTGGAGCAGCAGGTGCTTGTGAATCAGGTGGGCAGGACAAGATGATTGATGTCATCAGGGTGACCAAGGGCAAGGGCTCCAAAGGGGTCACCAGCCACACCAGCCACTGGCACACCAAGAAGCTACCCCGCAAGACCCACTGAGGCCTGCGCAAAGTTGCTTGTATTGGGGCCTGGCATCCTGCCCGTGTGGCCTTCTCTATGGCAAGTGCTGGGCAAAATGGCTACCAACATGGCACTGAAATCAACAAGAAGATCTACAAGATTGAACAGGGCTACCTTATTCAAGGATGGCAAACTGATCAAAACCAATGCCTCCAATGATTACAATCTGTCTGACAAGAGCATGAACCCTCTGTGTGGTTTTGTCCACTATGATGAAGAGACCAACAACTCTGTCGTGCTGAAAGGCTGTGTGGTGGGGACCAAGAAGCGAGTGCTCACTCTGTGCAAGTCCTTGCTGGTCCACAACAAATGTCGAGCACTGGAGAAGATTGACCTCAAGTTCATCTACACCACCTCCAAGTTTGGCCACTGCTGCTTCCAGACTGGAGGAGAAGGCATTCAAGGGACCACTTATGAAAGACTGAATTGCGAAGGAAGATGGCACTTAATGTAGAGAGCTGGTGGAGTCTCAGTAAAAACTGTTTTCCAGTGGGGGTGGGGAAATCACATGAAAGTAAATTTTTGCTAAATATAATTCAAAAACAGCAGCAAAAGGACATTGATGGGAAATTCCCAAATGTTTATGCTGGATTCAGATGAGGAAATGTAACGAGGGTTATCATTACTGCCAAAAGAACAAACCAATCTGTATTGGAAGGAGTACAGTCAGAATGCTCCTTAGAAGCCATGATGGTGGGATTTCGTCTTTCATACATCAGACATATTATCAGGAGGGAGTAGTCCCTGGAGAGGGACAGCATGCTTGGTAAAGTGGAGGGTCAGCAAAAAAAGAAGACCCCCCCCCAACGAGATGAAGTGTAGCGATAGTTGTGAGGTTAGCACAGGATCAGCAGTATTTCGTTCTGTTGTGCATGAGTTTGCTATTAGTTCCAATTCGGAGATGCCCAACAACAACAATGAGTCTGCATGTATTTGATGGCATGAGTTTTGTTTTTTAACCCCTCTTCTTCCTCTTTGATTATAAATGTTGTGAATTTTATTTCATACTCCCTATTTTCCCGTTTTTCTTTTTTGCTTTCTCAGTTGTTGTTGTTAAGTGTCATCAAGTAGGTTCCAATTCATGATGGCCCTGTATAGGGTTTCTGAGGAATGGCTGGTGAGCTTGAACTGCTGACCTTGCAGTTCAGCATATTAACCCACAGTGCCACACCAGGTCTCTCAGTAGTCTTTTATAATTCTGTGGTTTTAATGATCCTCAATATTCCGGTGACTCTGCAGTCTCTTTTAAGATAAGGAAATGTCTCTGCAGCTCCACATTTGGGCTTTAGAGAGGCTACTGGTTTTCCCATAAGTACCTCAGAGTGAACATCCCCAGACAGCTGATATTTCTGTTCTTAATTATATTGCTCTAGAAAGACCTTCATTCTCTCATTGCCATCATTGTAGCCCTCTATGAATTTTTCTCACTACCTCAAATAGTGACGTGGTCCAAGAAGGAGGGGAGTCTGTAAATGCATAGCTCAGTGTCTTTGTACCTCCCCAACACGCAGTTATTGGTTAGTTTTCTGATAGAGACAGAGTGGAGTTTTCACTCGGACTTCTGAAGGTCAACAGTATGATCTTACGTTTGTTTAATTTGGGGAACTTCTTTGCATTCATTCAGGAATATAAATGGCTATGTGACGAGGAATAGTACACTGTATACTTGTCAAGGTCAACGAGTATCTCAATATTGTAAGAATCGGACATAAAGATCCAAATAATTTGTTCTGTGAATCTGAGGTCTAGTTTACTGTTTTTCTTGCTAAATTTTAGTAACTATTTATGACAATATTCTATGAAAAAATATATAGAAAACTCTGCATTCCATACTGTACTACCTTGGGTTATGACACTTTATTTTGTGTATAATATAAATATCAACACAAAAAATTTAAAGTGCATGAGTTATGTTTTTGAATTTATATAGTTTATATGTAATATATCTCTCTAATCCTGTTTTTATGCTTAATAAATATGTATTTGACCTTTCATTTCTCAAATAGCTATTTAAGTGAGTCATGGTTTTACTTACAACTTCCCCACAAACAAACAACCTACAGCCTTCAAGTCAATTCTGACTCATAGTGACCGTGTATAGGGTTTCTGAGCTTGTATATCTTTATGAGATAGATAGCTGAAAGCAGATAGCTTCATCTTTCTCCCACAAAGTGGATGGTGAGCTTGAACCACCAACCTTGTGATTAGCAGTTCAATGCCTAACCTACAGAAGGAAAATTCATGATTTGATCATTTGAATAATAGAGTTATCAAATGATATTAAATAAAATGAATGTTGTTGCTGTTAAGTGTTGCTGAGCAATTTCTGACTCATAGTGACCCTGTGTATGGTTTCTGAGGAGTGTGCCCGATTGGTTTGAACTGTGGACTTTTCAATTAGCAGTCCATTGATTATCCTACAGCACCACAGCAGAATCCCCCCAAAACTGTTAGTTATTAAGTAATATTTCTAAAATATTTTAAAGAACATTTGATTTAGCATTTCCTTTTCTATTATAAAGACTAATGTCCTTTAGTATTTAAAGAGCAATAAAATGTTTGAATTATTTTCCTTAATAATGCTTGTTTTCTACACTTGTTTATTAACAGTTTACAAATCTAACTGGAAAAAGTGAACATATGTGGTGAAGTGTGGGTTTGATATTTTTTTCTTTAGTAAATAAATGTCCATGACTATATAAATGTGTGTATGTGTTTTTGTTTTCTTTTATGTCTCAGCAATGAGAATTTAATGTTTTTTGGGTTCCATTTCACTACCACTTGTAAGTCTAAGTGTTTATTGATCTAAATTACTCTGTTCTTTGTAGTAAATTAATAAATGATGATCTAATTTTCTCAAGAACATTGACATTTTAGAACAAAACATTATCAATACTACAAATTGCAATTAGTGTTACTTGTAATCAGGACATACTTATAAAAAATTTATAATAATTTTATTAAGAATATAAACTTTATTATAATTAACTAATATGGTAATTAACATCCTTAATTAAGACTATGTCCTGGTCCTATTTTAGATGTGTTTAAATAAATAAATATGTAATGCAGATAATATTCTCTAAAACTTTAATTTTATCTACATAATTATGAAACTTGCTCACATTAGAATTCAAAGATTATAAATATATTTGTTGTTTTGTATGTTAATTATCTTCTGAGCACTGAAATAAAATTATATTTCTTCTTTTGTTTAATGAGGGAAATAAAATAATTATATGATTAATTAAGAAGATTTACACAAAACATTAATATTTCCTATTGAGTTCTTTAGCTTGTTTTTATTAATTTTTTTTATTTGTGGTTTTGGTATTTTTCAGAATGATATTTTAGAATATAATACCTTAGGAAATAGAATTCGACTTTACTCTGCCCTTACTGAATATTTTTTTTAAATTTTCTTTCAAGGCTAAGTTTCTATATATTCACTTTATATATTAGTTTCCTTGGAACGACTAGTGAGTTTGAACTACTGACCTTGTTGTTAGCAGTCCAGTGCTCATGCTACAGCCCCACACAATTAAAACAGCTAACCTTACAAAGTTGTTATGAACATTATCATAATTATGGTTTTAAAGTTCTTAGAACAGAGTTGGGCATGTAATAAATACCTCAAATATTTGTTGAACTAATATGCATGTTTTTTTCTGGGTGCCTTCGACTTTTCCATCCCAATGAAGTTGAAGAAATGCCCATTTTTCTCTCTGAATCAAAATCCTCAACCTGAACTCAGATGCTTAAGTTTTATTAATCCTTGGGTACCTTCCTGACTTCATAAATTACCTTTTCATATTTGTGAGTTGAGCTGGACACGTACACCTCAGTGATAAGAACTATTTGTAATATGATGTCTCTGGGACATTGTATATGACTTTCCTTTGGTATGTTATGTTTTTCCCGCTTTCTGTACCTGACCTAATTTGGTTCATTTTTCAAATTCATTTTGGTCCTCATCTTTAACATTCTCTACTGCAATGTGTGCCAAACACACTTCTTCATAACCAGCACTTTGACTTAAATGTTACTTCCTTTCCTGGGTCCCCAACAGAAACAAGCATTGTCTACAAGTATCGATGGATTCTTTCTATCCTGTGATCTTGACACAATGATTGGCCCCAATTTATGCTTGTTAAATCAGTTAATAAATGGGTGTTTGATAAACATCCTCTTTCTGAGTTACCATGATAGTTAAGGTTTGGATTAACTTGCCTGTGCCTGGATCCTTGATGGTTTGGCAGTTGAGATGTAGTTATCCCCATGATGAGATCTATTATAATGCAATCAACTCTGTGGTGATGTCTGATATGAGCAGCCAATCAATTAAAAGGAAGTTTACTTGGGGGTGTGATCGGCTTTCAATATATTAGACACTCAGGAAAAGCTTTCTGCTGGGTCTGGATCTTGCATCTGACTGAGCCTTCAACTTCTGGTTCTTTGGACTTGAGCCAGTGACCTGCTCTATTACCTGCCAATTCTAGAAGTCATCAGCATCCTGCCGGACCTGCCTACCTACCTGTATGCCTGCCTGCTTACTGTCTGAACTGTTGATCTTGGTTCATCTGGCCAGGACTGGGGACTCTCCTGCCTCTACAACTGAGGAAACCATTTACTTGATAAAACTTCTTTTCATATATTTTTGTTGTTAAGTGCAGCCAAGTCAGTTCTGAATCATAGAGACCCTGTTTACGGTTTCCAAGGAGCAGCTGGTGGGTTTGAACTGTTGACCTTGTGGTTCACAGTTCAGTGCTGATCCAACAGCACCACACCAGAAGTCCATTTTATATATAGTGGTGGTGGTGGTGTGTGCCGTGGAGTCGGTTCTGACACATAGTGTTTTCAAGGCTGTAAATTTTTACAGGAGCAGAAAGCCTCATCTTTCTCCAGCAGAACCACTGGTTTTTTTGAACTGCTGACCTTGAGGTTAGCAGCAGTACTCTATCAGAGCTATAAAACTCATAAATAGTACGCTACCAGAGCTATAAAATTCACTGGTTTTCTTCCCTATAGAACCCAGCCTAAGAGAGTTACTATCATATAAATCTGTTCCAAAAAATAATCTGTGACTTGAGATAGCACTGAGATCCTATTTCCAGCTATGATTAGCAAAGAATTATGCTCTCACCAAGAATTTTAAAAAAGCAAACGTTATTACTTGACAGAACAAATAATAAGAATAATGGCTCTGTTTTTGAACAAAATCTTATTTGAGAGAGAGTCCATATCACATTTATTATGCAGTTACTTATTCCAGGTCATGGAATGACCAACACATTGATAAATCCTATGCAACAATATTTCTTCATAGCTTTGTCCTATGGACAAAGGAATTAATTTCTCTTGACGTTAATTTTCTGGCCAGAGGCAAAGGATGAAAAATAATGTAATGTCAGTTTATTATAGAAAAACAATTGTTAAGGCATACAATCAATTTCTATGACCTTAACATCTAGACATGTGTCAATGATACATGGCTTAAGATGTCTTCAAAATTTCTGATAGTTTTGTTTGTGGATATTTGTGATGTAGAATGGATGTTTGCTGATTTGTACACAGGAATTTATATTTGCATTGATCTTGTCTACTTCTGTTTGTCTTTGATAGAGAACGGAACAGACAACATTGTCAATATAAATAGGGACATACTTAAATAACATGCCTGTCAGTGACGTTTGCAGATTTGGCCTTTAAACATTGATCTGTTACTGGGTTGATAAGCCTGACTTTCAAATCTTATCAGCAATTTTCGTTTTTGAAATTCCTGTGTCTTATGTTGCCTACGTGGTTGAGATGTAGAGTAAATTATACTGACTTCCGTTATGTTCACTAGTTAAAATTTTACCTTAGAATAGTTTTGAGAGGATTATATAGAAATTTCTTTATATAGATGTTCTATATAACTCCTTTCTAAGTCAACTGGTTTTTTTATTTGTGTATTTATACCCATGGAATTCTGGTGTGTCGCTGCTGGTTAATGAGCAGGACTGCAAAGCTGGTTTGAATTGTAAAGTTTGCAATTCAAGCTCACCACAGCACCTCAGAAACCCTATACAGGGTCACTATACATTGGGACAAATTCAAAGGCATTTAACAATAGCAACAACCCATGTTATACAGTTATTTTTTTAGTAAATTGAAACAGTCTCAGCTGCACCATGAATTAGTTAGTTTTCAGGTTTACTGTCAATGGTTTTTCTTCTGCTAAAACATTTGTAGTGTGTAGAGGCCTTTGCGGGGGGTGGGGGGGTTGGTTAGAGAGGGCTGTTGTTCGGTGGTTGTTGTACTGTTGAGTCAATTCTGACTCATAGCGAGCCATCAGACAGGGTAGAAGGCTCCAAAGGGTTCCCAAGGTGGAAATCTTTTGGGGAGCAGATCTCCTAGTCATTTACCCTGTGGACTCACTGGTGGGCTTGAACCATTGACCTTTCAGTTAGCAGCCAGTAGCCAAGTGCTTCACCATTGCACCATCTAGGTCATTTTCTATTTTGAAGGTTTTTTTCTTTCTTTGTTTTTAGAATAACTGTTAAAAATTAAAATAATAAAACAACATAACATTATGAAAAGAGTGGTAAGCAACAGTTGAAGTCCTACTGGAAACTGTAGGATAGGCATTGTATTGGTAACCACAAGGCTGCTGATTCAAACCCATCAGCCGCTCCTCTGAAACCCTATGCAGCATGTCTATGAGTCAAAACCAACTTTGATGACACTTAAAAACCACAACATGGGACAGTTTACATTTCGCAAGTGAGCACTTTTAACACATAGAAAACATGATATGGCATAATAGTACTAATCATCCATGCTGCAATATGCTAGTCAGAGTTGTATCAACTTTATATATCCCATAGAAGGACATATAAGAATTTCATTTGCCCTATAAACTTGGATATGTAAATGGTAATGTAATGGTCAAACACTCAGCTGTTAACCAAAAGGTTTGTGGTTTGAATCCAACTATAGGAGAAAAACTGGTGATCTGCACTCATAAATATGATAGCCTAGAAAACTATAGGACAGTTCTACTTGGTCAGATGGGGTTGCTGGAGTTGGAATTAACTCCTAATTACCCAGCATAATAACAGTGTAGCTTTGTTTAGATTCCTGGCTGGCACTCATGGTTTGCACCCAACAACAAACCAAAAGATTGGTGGTTCAGATTCACTCAGTGGCCCTGCAGGAGACAACCCGAAGGAGCACTTGAGGAGTTGCCATGAATTTGAGTCGACTGAACAGCAAAGACATTCGTTGTCTGTAAACCTGTGGTGGACCACTCTGTGTTGTAGCTCTTCAGATTTCCAAATCAAAGTGAGTGAGTTTTAACAGGTCACCCCTCAGTAGCCCACCAAAGGATGTTGAAATTCAACCCATGTTTTCCAGTACTGCAAAGCTGCACATCCAGACTTTCAGTTGGATGCTCTGGCCCTGGTAAATGACACAGAAGAAAAACTTCGCTAAAATCCAGGATCTCTTTTTTGGGGCCTCAATTATTTCCTGATGTTGTCTCAGTAATTCTTCACTATCATGCTTACTCTCTAATACCTTCAAAGAGATTTAAATAAACAAACACAAAGCTATATTGTTTAGTTTTTCTACTGTCCTTGGTGGAAAGTCTGAATTGCCTAGTTCATCATTTGTGATAACTCCTACACCGAACTCTTAAAGAAGACTGTAAAACCGGAATTATTTTTTCATTGAATATTTCATTGTTGCTGTTAGGTGCCATTGAGTCAGTACCGACTCATAGTGGCCCTGTGAACAACAGAATTAAACATTGTCTGATCCTGGGCGAACCTTACAATTGTTGCCACGCTTGAGACCATTGATGCTGCCACTTTGCCAGTCCATCTCACTGGGGGTCTTCCTCTTTGTCTTTGACCCTCCACCTTACCAAACATGATATCCTTCTCCAGCGACTGGTCCCTCCTGACAGTATGTCCGAAACAAGTCCACGAGACCAAAATATGACCTTGAATGTATCCCACCTGAATTTAGAGATCATCTGAAGAAGAGATGTGATACATTAAACGCTAAAGACTGAAGAACAGAAGAGTTGTGGGATGACATCAAGAACTTCATACAGGGAGAAAGCAAAAAGTCATTAAAAAGACAAAAAAGAAGGAAAAGATCAAAATGATGTCAGAAGAAACACTGAAACTTGTTCTTCAGCGTAGAGATGCTAAAGCAAATGGAAGAAATGAGGAGGTACAAGAGCTGAGCAGAAAATTTCAAAGGTCAGTTCTAGAAGCCAAAATCAAATATTACAACAAAATGTGCAAAGATCTGGAGTCAGAAAACCAAAAAGGAAGAACACGCTCAGCATTTCTCAAGCTGGGGAAACTGAAGAAAAAATTCAAGTCTCTACTTTTGTTATTGGAGGATTCTTTGGACAAATGATTGAATGATGCAGAAAGCATCAAAAGAAGATGGAAGGAATACACAGAGTCACTGTATCAAAAGGAAATGGTTGATGTTCTACCATTTTGAGAGGTAGCATATGATCGAGAGCCAATGATACTGAAGGAGGAAGCCCAATATGCATTGAAGGAATTGGCAAAGAACAAGGCACCAGGAATTGATGGAATAAAAATTGAAATCTTTCAAGAAAGTGAGGTGGCACTGGAGGCACTCACTCATCTCTGCCAAGAAATTTGGAAGACAACTATCTGGTCAACTGATTGGAAGAGGTCTGTATTTGTGCCTATTCCAGAGAGAGGTGACCCAACGGAATGCAGAAATCACTGGACAATCTCTTTGATAGCCTATCCATGCTAGTTAAGTTTTACTAAAGGTAATAACAAAATGGCTGCAAGCATACATTGACAGACAACTTCCAGAGGTTCAATCTGGATTCAGAAAAGGACATTGAACGAGGGATATCATTACTGATGTCTGATAGTTTTTGGCTGAAAGCAGAGAACACCAGAAAGATGTTTACCTGAATATTTGGTAGACTTACCTTAAAATCTTACATAATCACTCTTTTCCTATTGGGAAGACTGAAAATTAAGGATTCATCTTTAAGAAGTTGATAAGTACCTTAAGATTTTTAGTTTTCTTTGATTCAGTGTTGTCAATTTATATTTTTTCAATGATGTTTATATTTCAACTAATCTTAACATTTTGTTGGCATACATTTGTTTGAAATGTTATTTAAATTTTTTTTCATCTGGGGATGCTTTGCTGTTTATTTCTAATATGCCTAATTCTGTCTTTTTAACTTTGCTTCAATAATCTTCTGAAGAGTATATACATACATATAGATATATAAATATGGAGCTCTGGTAGCGTAGTGGTTACGAATCGGGCTGCTAATCTCAAGGTCATCAGTTTGAAACTACCAGCAGCGCTGCAGAAGAAAGATGAGGCTTTCTGCTCCCGTAAAGATTTACAGCCTCGGAAACCCTGTACAGCGTCGCTATGAGTTGGAACCGACTTCACGGTACACAGCCACCACCAGTCAAGTTCTGATCATCAAGCCTTCGAGGCTAGATCAAATGGGTACTATCTACAAGTTTGGGTATTCTTGTGTGTGTCGCCTCACTTCATATTAGCTGGATGCAGCACTCTCAGCGTCAGCCCTCCATGGCTAGGTCTTGTCCATGGCTGAAGGGCATATTTTTACTGTTCTGATATTTTTTATTTTCTTCCATTTACTTCCTTTGTAGCTCTTTTCTTTTTCTTTCCCCCTATCTTCCGAAGTCAAGTTATTATTCAATAGCAGTATCTTCTTTTTTCTAAAGAGACCTGGTGGCCAGTGGGTTAAGCATTGGGCTGCTAACCACAAGGTTGGTGGTTCAAACCCACCCGATGCTCTGAGAAAGAAAGATGAGCATATCTGTTCCCATAAAGAATTTACAACCTCAGAAATCTTATACAGAGCAATTCTTCTCTGTCCTATGTGGTTGCGATGAGTGGGAATCAACTTTATTGATTTACTTTATTTTTTTGATTTATTTTATTGTATTTATTCCCAGTGGTTTTACTTTTGTTTCCTTTTTCTAATATAAGATTTAAAGGTTATAAATATTTATTTAACCTCTGATTCAGCATTCTGTATTTTTTTTGAAATGACATCACTTACATTTCTTTACTGTTTTCCTATAGGTTTTGTATTCAACTTGCTAGAAATTCCATTTAAATCCATTAGTAATTTCAGACCTTACTTCATTAGGGGTAGTGAAGACTTTACTGTTGTTGTTCTAGTGTTTTTCAGTATTATAGCATCAACTAGAAAAAGGGAGAAAAAAGATAGCTTGTGAGCTATAGTGATAGTGGACTGTTTATATTGTCTGGTATGACATTTATTACTGAGGAAAGTTGAGAAAAACTTTTAAATGATGCACATATTTATAAATAAATTACAGGAATAGCTATTTCATAAGACCAATTGGCATGGAATTTGATAAATAAATATCTGATTATGTGAAAATGAGAAAAGGTATTGGTTCTGGTCAGTCAATATGACCTTTTCCCACTATACTTTCTTTACCAATTAGCTGATACTCCTTTTCTTTCTTCCTGGCACTTGGTCCATCTCTATCTTATGTTTTGTAGATTGCAGCTTTAGTAAAGGCAGTAATTGTTTACTGAAGAATTTTCCTTAGATTAATATGTTATTTAAATTTTGTCAGTTACTTTGATAAGAAACAAAAACTGTCCATGAGTGCTAAGGCTCACCCTCATGAGCATAATTTACCTGTGTTTTTCAGTGGCTGAAAAAATTGTAAAACGTCCATCAGAGATTTTTCTGTAAATACAGTTCTTTCAGAGACATTATTTTTTAATTGAACCATTTCTCTTATTCTGCTAAATATCATTCCTTCCCTCATCTTGGTATACCTTTATCAGTTCTCTACCTTTATAGTTTTTGCACTTTTTTAATCTTATCCAACAGCAAACTTCATAACTTAGTAGTGTAATCATGATTTTTGTACATTTGAACACAGAATAGCTTTGCATAGACATAGTTAGTTTAAACCAAACATCTGTTTACATAATTGGAGTCCTTGTGTAGTGCTGTAGGATAAGCACTGGACTGTGAATTGAAAGGTCGGCATTTCAAACCCATCAGCCAATCCTTTGGAAACCCCATGCAGGGTCATTATGAGTTGGAACCTATTCAACAGCACTTAACTGGTTTACATAATTGGTGCCTTGGTGGTGCAGTGGATTAAGCATTGGGCTATTAACCAAAAGTTTGGCAGTTTGAACTCACCACCAACTGCTCCGTGAGGGAAAGATGCAGTCTCAGAAAACTTATGGGTTGCTCTGAGTGGAGATCAATTCTATGGTAGTGGATTTGGTTTTAGTTTATTTTCTAAATTGTTTCACATCAGAGTCCAGTTCTTTATAGAATTCATTTTTTAAATGTACATGCTTAAACTCAATTCTATATAAGCAAATAGAAATAAATAAAATCTTAAATTCAGTTACTGTTGTAGCCATTCATTTTTGTAAAGCAATTCAGGTACAAAAGAAAATTCCTCTCATTAACCCAGAGTGACATAATTCTCCACTTTGTGGTGGAATATAAGGAGTGGTAATCACGTGTTCAGTCAGTAAGCATTTCATATATTGACTAAGTTATATTTAAATATATTTGACACGCTCTAGCATCTAAAATTATAATGATGATTTAGTTTGTTATAACTAAAAATGTCTTGGGATTCATTTAATTAGTGGAAATGTTCCAAAATCTACATAGAAAAGACACTCATGAATTCATAGTAATTGCTCTTCCTTCTAAACTTTGCATTCTTTTTTTTTTTTTTTTAAGGTTTTTATTGTGGATTGAGTGAACGTTTGCAGGGCACATCATCAGTTTCACATTCAACCATTCATATAACTTGTTTCATTACATTGATTATAAT
>NW_006408523.1:22851286-22879135 GCF_000296735.1 Chrysochloris asiatica | reverse complement strand
CGCCATCTTGTTTGTTCTCTCTAAACTTTGCATTCTTATAATTAAATATAGCTACTTGAGCTAGCCAAAATACAGGAAATTATGTCTTTAAAAACTATTTTTGTTAAGTATTGCCTATAGTTTCTATAAATAACCTATTAAAACAATGACTATACTGCAACAGATTGTCATTTAGGCATACTTACAGACGTTTACATTTCTGAGCCCATCATCCGTTTCAGTATTGCAGCATTGATTTTATGTCTTATTTTAATCTGATCATGGGGCGATGTATATGCCACTGACTGAACCAGATCTCTCCTTCTGTAATTCACATCAGTGGACTCTTGTGTAGAAATGTATACTCAAAGGATGAAAGAATGGAAATTCACTTATCTTCATCTTAACCCATAATAATTATTCGTTTGTTAATATTTGTTGAATTGACGTATGTCTAGAACTATGTTTGAGACACTATGGTAGGCACTTTAGGTATAGGGATTAATGTGATCAAAAGACCCTGTCCTTAATGAGATTTACATTTCAAGTATATTTCCAATGTAGTTTAAAATTCTTTCAACAAAAATGACTAATACTGGAAACCCTATATAGGGTCGCTATGAGTCAGAAATGACTCAAAGGCACTTAACCACAACAATATGTAGTTTGGACTCTTGGTATGGCACTATAGGATCAGCACTGGACTTTGAACCACAAGGTCAGCAGTTCAAAACTGCATCTGCTCCTCTGAAACCCTATAAATGGTCGCTATAAGTCGTAACTGACTCGACGGTACTTAACAACAACAACAATATGCAGTTTGGCAGCTGTTTTGAAAAATATGCTGTCAAAAACAATTCATAGAAATACACACTATGTGGTAACAGAAAATTAATGAAATACTTGCCCAATCTTGAACCTGTGTTTTTCTGACTATACACATAGAAGTGTAGTTTAAAATATCTGGTATCAGTAGATATGAAACTGTACATAAGAGCATGCAGAAGCTGAGAGGTCATCAATGAAATGGAGTGAATAAGGACTTCATTAAGTCTTCTCAACCAACTTCTCTTCACTGCCCAGACAACAAGCCCTAAGTTAGAATTTAAGAGTACAGTATGATCTTGGTAAAATATATATCTTTTACCCTTTCCATCTCTGTTGGAGGATGAAGTACCTAAATTCACTATGTTGTTGCTGTGTGCCATTGGGTTGGTTCTGACTTGTAACTCTGTATAGGGTTTCTGAGGCAGTAAATCTTTAGGGGAGCAGAAAGCTTCGTCTTTCTCCCATGGAGCGGCTGGTAGATTTGAATTTCTGACCTTATGACTAGCAGCCCAATTCTTATCCCACTAGGCTACTAGGGCTCCTGGTATTCACCATAGTCATCTTTCCCATTTATATAGGAACTAATCGTAGGTCATCATAGTTTTAGGCTTTGGAAGTACCTGCTCTAGATAATGGAGTCTATTTGCAAGGCTGTGGTCTATTTAGAGAATAAATTATAGTAGTTATTTCAGATAAAAATAAACCATAGCCCATTCTGAACTGTAATATAGTAATCTTCTGAGTGACGTGACTTGCATTTATCTATCTTTGTGAGCTAATAATCAATTAACCCAATGACTAGATTGTAATAAATAATATGTAATTATGGATGTAATAATGATGTTGTTGTTGGTAAGTACTGTGGAGTCGATTCTGACACATAGTGACTGTGCACAGGGTTTCTGAGGCTGTAAATCTTTACGGGAGCAGAAAGCCTCATCTTTCTCCCGCGGAACTGCTGGTAATTTCAAACTGCTCACCTTGTGGTTGGCAGTCTGACTCGTAACCACTATGCTACCAGAGCTCCTTGTAATAATGATAATGAACTGCAAATAAATTGTTTAGTGAGGATTCCATTGTACATCCATACATTGACTTGTAATATCATAAGTTATTGTTTTTTTTTAACAATATGTACCTCCATTAACTTTATGTTTTTTTCCCTTTCCCCTCCACCCGCCCTGTAACCATCATAGAATGTTTCATTTAGCAAGAAAACCTTTTCTTAGCTTTTTATAATAGTGATCTCATGCAATATTGGTAAAACTTTTACTGATGAAGATCGAAGAGCACAGCCTTCGGTATGGAATACATCCCAATGTAAAGAAAACAAAAATCTTCTCTGCTGGACCAATAAACAACATTATTATCAGTGGAGAAAAGATTGAAGTTGTCAAGGACTTTATTATTCTTGGATCAACTATCAACACTCACGGAAGCAGCAGTCAAGAGATCAAACAACGTATTGCATTAGGCAAATCTGCTGCACAAGACCTTTTTAAAGTGTTGCAGAGCAAAGATGTCAGCTTGAGGACTAAGGTGTGCCTGACCCAAGCCATGGTATTTTCAATAACCTCATATGCATGTGAAAGTTGGACAGTGATTAAGGAAGACTGTAGAAGAATTGATGCCTTTGAGTTATGGTGTTGGAGGAGACTATTGAAAGTGCCATGGGCTGCCAAAAGAACCAACAGATCTTGTTTTGGAAGAAGTGCAGCCAGAGTGCTCCTTGGAGGCCAACATGGCCAAACTTCGTCTTTCATACTTTGGATATATTGTCAGGAGGGACCAATTGCTGGAGAAGCCTATCATGCTTGGTAAGATGGAGGGTCAGAGAAAAAGAGGAAGACCCCCAACGAGATGGATTGGCCAAGTGGCAGCATCGATGGACTTAAGCATGGCAACAGTAGTGAGGTTTGCCCTGGATCGGGCAATGTTTCATTCTGCTGTACATAAGGTCGCTGTGAATCGGTACTGACTCGATGCCACCTAACAACAACAATTTCATTCAGCATAATGTCCTACAGGTTCATTCATGTTGTGAGGTGTTTCTCAGATTCTTTGTTAATCTTCAGTGTTGCATTATATTCCATGTGTGCATGTACCAATGTTTGTTTAACCATTCTATTGTTGATGGGCATTTAGGCTGTCTCCTTAATTTTACTGTTTGCATAATGCTGCAATGAACACGTGTACACCTATATCTAGTTGTGTCACAACTCTTATTTTTTGAAGATATATACCAAGTAGGGAGTCCTGGTATAGCGCTGCAGGATAGTGCGCTAGACTGAAAGGTCTGTTTGAACTGCAAGGTAGGTAGTTCAAACCCACCAGTTGTTCCCAGGACACCCTTTACAGGGTCACTATAGGTAGGAACCAACTCGATGGCACTTAACAACAATAAACCAAGTAGAGGGATTGCTGGGTCTCATGGTATTTATATTTCCAACTTTTTGAGATACCATTTTCTCCAGTGATTGCTCCATTTTACAGTTCCACCAGCAGTAGAGGAAGGTCCCAGTCTCTCTATACCTTCCCCAGCATTTGATGTTTTCTCTTTTGACTGTAAAACTGTGGCTGTGTAGTAGGTTTTGAGATAGGGAAGTGAGAGGCTTCCTGTTTTGTTCTTTTTTAATAATGCTTTTCCTATCAGGGGTCTTTTTACTTTCCATATGAAGTTAGTGATTAATTTTTCATCTCTTTAAAGAATGATGTTGGATTCTGGATTGGGATAACATTATATCTATAGATATCCTTCTCATTTCCTTTGGTTCTTTCATGACGTTACTCATATTATTTATTTGCATTATTTGTATCTTCTCCTTCTTCTCTTTTGTTAGGTTTGCCAATGGATTGTCGATTTATTAATACTTTCAGAGAATCAACTTCTTTTCTGGTTGATTGTTTCTATTTTCTATTTAATTTATTTCTGCTCTAATCATTATAGTTTCTTTTCTTTCACTGATTTTATGCTTACTTTGCTGGTATTTTTCAAATTGTTGAAGATGTTTGGTTAAGGTATTGGTTTTGGTTCTTTCTTCTTTTTGGATGTGCTCATTTATGGCTACAAATTGCCCTCTAAGTATTGTTTTTGCTGTGTCTGAAAGGTTTTGGGAGTTTGTATTTTTATTATTTTTTTATTTGACTCAATTTTTATATTTAATTTTTAATGTGATCTATTACCCAGTAGCTTTTAAGCAGGGTTTTGTTTAATTTCCATGTATTTGTTTTTTTTCCCCTTGATCATCCTGTTGTTGATTTCTAATTTTATATAGCATTGTGATCTGAAAAGATGCTTTGTAGCATTTTGATGTTATTAAATCTACTGAGGTTGGCTTTGTGGTCTAACATATGGTCTATTCTGGAGAATGTTCCATGTGCACTGGAAAAGAATGTTTATTTAATTATTGTTGGATGCTCTGTATATGTCTATAAGGTCAAGTTGGTTGATTGTGTTGTTTAGTTCTTCTCAGTCTTTGCTGAATTTTTTCTAATTTTTCTGTCTTTTACTAAAAGTGGTAAGTTAAAATCTCCTACTGTTATTGTTGTTGTTAAGTGATGTGGAGTGGATTCTGACTCATAGAAACCCTGTATATGGTTTCTAAGGTACAGCTGGTGAGTTTAAACCTCCCACCTTGTTGTTCAAACCGACCTTTATCCTACGGTGTCACACCAGGACTCTATTATTATAGAGTTGTCTATTGCTTTCTTCAGCTGTATTAGAGTTTGATTTATGTATTTTGAGGCTCTTTCATTGGGCGCGTAGATATTTATTTTGACTATGTCTGCTCGTTCAATTGACCCTGCAATCATGGTATAATGTCCTTCTTTGTCTCTTATGCTGGTTTTTTCCTTAAAATCCTATTTTATCAGAGATTACAGTGGCCATTCCTGCTCATTTTTGATTGCCATTAGCTTGATACATTTTTTTCCATCCTTTGAATTTTAGCTCATTTCTGTCTTCATGTGTAAAATGTGTCTTTTGTAAATAGCATATTTAAGGATCCTGTTTTATTATCCAATCTGCTATTTTCTCCCTCTTGACTCGTGCATTTAATGCATCTATGTTCAGTGCACTTATTGATAGGTATGAATTGATTGCTGGCATTTTACAGGGTGCCTTTTTATGATGCTGCTGGTTTCTTTGTTCCATGTGATTTTTCTGCACTGAGTTCATTTTGTTTATGGGTTTTCATTTCATTTTCTTCATATCTGTTGTTAATGTCTACTAAATCTCTGTGATTTACTTCTTTTTTATTTTGATATGAAGGTGTGTTCATTTTCTTTGAGGTTATCTTGCAATTTATTTGAAATTTCCCCTTTTTATAACAGTATGTTTTATCCTGATATTTACTGTGCTCCCTTGCCATTTGGAAGTTCTGTATCTACACGATTGTCTTTTTGTTTTGTAGCTGACTTCATTATAAATTGCTGTCTCTGGCTCCCTATATTCAGTTATGTAATTTTGTATTACTTAAAAAACTTTTATATCTGGATTGAGTTCCTGGGTGATGTTGTCATGTGTGTTAATCTCAGGTTGTTTTCAGCTGTTGTTGATTATCAGTCCAGAAAACATCCTTTAAGAATTTTTTGTAAAGTTGGTCTTGTCATTACAAATTCCTCTAATTTCTGTTTGTCTGGAAATGTTCTAATTTCACCAAACTGAAGCACAGTTTTGCTGGGTATATGGTTCTTGGTTAAGAGTCAGAGGAAGGTGAGATGATGATGAGCTAGATTCAGGACCCAGAGCAAACACCTGAGTGGTACTGGAACATCCGTTTGTGTACTGGATGCAGGTTACACCGTCAAGGAAATTCCCTTCCAACAACACATTAGCAGCTCATCGTAAATCTCATCATGGAAGTGATCACATTATATCAGAATGGGGGATGAATATGTCACTTCTTAACTGCCCAATTACATTGCTATATAAGTCCAGACTACCTTATAACTGCCAAACCACTGAGAATTATGGCCCAGCCACTTTGATACACAACATCAACCATCAGATTTGGATTTCAGCAGTTTGGCTATGGGCTTTCAAAAAGAATAGACCTGCTTCAGTCATGGGCAACCATGGCCTGGCCAAACTATTGAGTGAGGATGGAGTATTGACTAGTGGGTAAGAAGCATACATTTTTGGCTCATGTTATGAGTGCATGTAGTCAAGATGTGGTCCACAGGTGATAGGAGAAGTGTGGTCTGTGTCTGATGATAAATACAGAAGTTCTTGTGGGACTTGCAGTGATACTCAGGTTGAGCACGTTTTTGAAGGTTTACAAGGCCTGACTGATGTGAGTAGTATCACTGAGCTAAATACTGAAATCCATGCAAGAATTAATATGACCTATGTGCAGTCCTGGTGTGGCACTGTGGGTTAATGTGCTGGACTGCAGAGTTGGTTTGAACTGCAAGGTTGGTGGTTCAGGCTCACCAGATGCTTCTTGAAAATTGTATACAGGGTCACTATGGGTCGGAACTGACTCGATGGCAGTTACCAACAGTGACCAACAGTTGGTACACAGGCTGATAAGTATCAGGGCCATCTGGGCTACATATGGATTCCTGGTGTGTGGCTGTAGAATAAGCACTGGGCTGCGAATCACAGGGTCTGCAGTTCAAACCTACCAACTGCTCCTTGGAAACCTTATATGAGTCACTATGAGTCAGAACTGACTCCACAGAACTTAGCAACAACAATGAGGTTACATATATAATTTTTATGTGAATTTTGAAATTTTGAAACATGTACTGTTACAAGAAAAGTTGAGATCAATGAAGAGTCTTATTTTTTATATGCCTTCTTAATGACTTAAAAAACAAATATCTTCTTCTTTTGAATGACGAGTGAATATATATGTATAAAATGTCTTTTATGTTTTTTGTCATATAATAAAAATACACCTAGATCACTCTGTAATATGAAACATCTCTTGGCAAAGCAGCTCTTATTTTTCATGTATATTTTCAGAGTTGGCATAAAAATGTTGATCTTACAATTGTAAGTAAACTTTTACGTGCAGTATTTTCTTCACATGCAATATTTGAGCACAGAAATATAGACAACACATCATTGAATTCTTCCCCAAACCACAGACACTTTCATATTTATGTATTAGTTTTTTTTTTTAAGTGACAAGTTACCTGAGAATTAACATCTAAAAGCATGTCGATTTAATCTATGTTTCTCTGGCACAGGAGTTTAGGGAAAGCTTATTTGGGTCCTCTGTTCATTGCCTCTCTTGGCTGTAAATTAGGTAATGTCCGGACTGTATTAGCTTCTTGACAGAGGTGAATCTATTTCTGAACTCACTCAGGTTGTTGAGAGAATTCAGTTCCTAGTGGATGTAGAACCATTGACCCCAAATTCTTACTGGTTATAGGTTGCAGTCTACCTTCAGACCCAAGAGATCACTTGTGTTTCCTAGAGGACAACCACAGTTCCATATCATGGAGGTTTCGGTGACATGGCCATTCATTTCATAAAGCCAGCAAGGAGAGTCTGTTGTTTTTGCAGTTGTTAAGGGGTGTTGACTTGATTCCAACTCATAGGGACCCTGCATAGGGTTTTCTAAGGCTGTACATCTTTGTGGCAGCAGAAACCAGAAAGCCTTATCTTTCTTCTGTGGAACGGTCGGTTGGGTTCAAACCTCTGACTGAGGAAAGTCTGTAGAGCCAGCCTATTAGCAAGACAGAATCTCAAGTAAATTTATGTAACAAAAGAAGTGATATCCTATTACTTTTGTTATTGTTTTTATTACCATTTATTTTATTGGTTAGAAGCGAGTCAAGGTCCTACTCATTCTCAAGTTTAGGGGATTATACAAGGATATAGACACCTAGAAGTGGGGTTCACCCTAGAGCCTGGGCACTATAATTATCATTTAAAGGGCACATTTACTTACACATTTTTTTTTTTAATTCGCATTATTTCCCCAGACATGTGTTAAGTCAAATATGATTTGAAATAGCCTAAAGCTTGGGGACTTTTTAAAATAAAAGATTTTTTTTGTTTAAATTTATCATGAATATTAATTTTTCCATCTCTATTCTGACCCTCTAAGACTTCAATCCATTACTGACATGACCATGGTATGTCTAATGCTGTAAATATCATGTGAAAATCATTTTTAAATTTTGGTGGTCTTATTTATACCTTAGTGGCACTGTGAGCTAGTTGTTGGGTTGGGTTGTTAAATGCAAACCACCCAGCCCATCATGGAAGTGATATGAGGCTGTCTGCTCCAGGGAAGATTTATATTCTCGGAAAGTTTCTATAGGGTCACTGTGAGTGCAAATTGATTTGACGGCAGTGGGTTTGGTGGGTTATTCCATAATAATATCTGGAGTAAGTAGAAGGAGACTTGGTTGTACAGTGGTTAAGCACTCAGCTATGAATCAAAAGGACAGACGTTTGAACCAGTCAGAATCAACTCGAGGTCAAGGGGTTTTTGTATTTTACAGTATATTAGAGTCCTTGTGTGGTGCCGTAGTATAATCATTGGACTGCTAACTGCAAGGTCGGCAGTTTAAACCCACCAGTTGCTCTATGGAAACCCTATACAGGATTGATATGAGTTAGAACTGACTTAATGACACTTATTAGCAATAACAACAGGGCTTTCTTTGACACACAGTTAATGATCACACAAAAGTCATTTGTTCTTGTTTATTTTGGGGGTGGTTTTATGGGAAAAAAAAAAAACACAACGTACTGCACATTGTCAAACAAGTAATGTTGGGAATTAAACTTGGGTGGTAATGCCATATATGCAATTAAGAAAAAAAAGTCATTTGTTCTTTATTTGTAATTAAGTAGAACTTCTTAAAAAATATCTGACGTATCAAAGAAATAGTAAGTACTACATTGTATTTTATCATACCAGAAAAAGTATCCACCTAGGAACTGAAAATTGTAGGAATACCCTGTGTTGGCAAATCTAAACTCAATCTGATAAGGCAGGTTAGCTAATGGAGCCATATTTCATAATTCTTAGTAGATTTTGAAGTTTGATAGAGTTTTCTTTTTCCCTCAAGCATATTCGGTTTACACTTGCTGCATATGATTGTACACATGCTGGCTGAGTAGCTTCAAGCTGCCTAACATAGTTTACCTGTCAAAGAGGACAAGGAAGGCAGTAAAAATGAGAGCCGTCCCTTCGACTGGTAGTATGCTAGTGTAGACTGGCAGTGCACAGCTTGTAATAACAGCTTGAGACACAGTCTTCTGGGTTGAGAAATACAGGAAATGTCCACTTCATTTCTTCTCTATCTCTAAATTTATGCAAAGATTTGTAGTAGAAGACAGCATAATTGCATATCCAAAATTTTCATTTCCTGGCTCCTTCCAACCAAGATGGAGTCCTTGGCTGTTATGAGAGTTGTTTAGTATTCACGGCTACCCTTTTATATACTGAAAAGATTTCCCCTAAAGACAACAACACAGAGAAAAATCTACATTTCACATTTTTTATTATCTAGTTCCTAGTTTTTCCTAACTTAAATAATAATTCTTAGATTCTTTTGAAGAAGTTATTTATTTTTTTTAAACTCAATAGAAGTTTTTTTTTTTTTCAAACCCAAATCAGATATGTGTGGGCAAAGTTCATATATTTATTATAATTGTACAAATTAAATGATTTTATGTGCTAGCTCAAATGATTTTTTAAAGGAAATCATAATCAATTATAAAATGATGTTTCTCAGTTGAATCTGGGTGTGGCAGATGGTTGTTGTTAGATGCCATCAAGTCAGTACCAACTCATAGCCACCCTGTGTAAAACACAACGAAACACTGCCCGGTCTTGGGACAACCTCACAATTGTTGCCACGCTTCAGCCCATTGATGCTGCAGATGGTATTAGGTAGTGAAATATGATACCTTTTAGGGAATTCATTGATTCTTTAACAATTGTTTATGTAGCATAATTACAAGTAATTGGTGGTGTTCTTTTAACTGTTAGGGCAGGAATACAATAATAAACAAGAGAAGAACTGGTTCTTGTCTTCATAGAACAGGAAAGATGAACACCAATCTCATTTTCTTAGGTCTAAATGCCAGTCTAGTATTTTAAATCTTTTTAAGATTTCTTATCCCTTTAGGCTCAGTGTGCAATGCTTAGATTCTTGCCTATATTATATCCAGGTTGTTGCATGAAACTATAGTTTGCACTTACATGTGTTTGTCTCTTGTGAGGACTTTGTGTCCTTCGTGAATGCAGCTGCAGGAATTGGACTTGCTATGATCTTGTATTTAATTTCAGAGGGAGCACACATACAACCCATCTTAAATGCCTACCGGTATCTAGGTCTGTTCAAGGGGATTGGAGTCGAGGGAAAATGAGGGGGTGTAAGAAAACCAATGACCATGCATTTTAGTCATATTTACTTTTACTTAATGCAATTTAGAAAGTTCTGTATTGGGGTGGGCTGAGCTAGTTTCTGTAGCATTTGGTATTGATAACTGAGCATCAATCCTGTGTACTTGGTGTCCTCTTTAATTATAGATATGGAAAGAGGCATTAACATTTCCCTAGGTAGGATTTGTAACAAAAAAGATTTTGTTTAGAATGATTTAATTATTCTATTCATAAAAAGTTAAATTTGATGTGACGACTTTGATGGTCTTTGCTAACCAGTTATAAAGTTAGATTGGACTAGAAACCTATAATCACTAGGGAGTTGGTGTTAGCATTCTGATCAAGATAAAATCAATTTTTTAGACATATTAAATGGGGAAGATACTTTGTTGAAGAGAGTCTTCCACTGTAGTGCCAGGTAAGAGAGTCAGGCTCTCTGAAATTAGAAGACTATATGATTTTGTTTGGTAAGACCCAAAGAATAATATAAGACAGCAGTGTTTGAAGCTCTGAGAGCTTGGACTAGTAGGAAAGTGTTAACGTGACCAGTTTGCATTTCTTCTGTCAGAACATTGAAATAATTGGAAGAGAAAGCAAACAGAATATAACTGTGAAGTAGCTAAAAATGTAAAAAGAGGCAGCGATAATGAACAGTTAATTTGGTCACAAAACTTGTGTAGTTCCAGGATTTTGATCTTTATTTCTTCTAGACTTTCATTTTCACCATTTTATAAGCGTACTTAATTAGAAACAAATGTAGCACAAAATATAAGTATATTTTCTGTATGCATAGAATAGATTAAGTAGTTTGGCTCTATTCTTTTCCAGGTTACAACATCATTATCAACAGTAGCAGCTGCTTTGTGATGATCATTTTTCATGAGCCTGGCACTTTTCATATATCATGTCACCTGCATTATGTCAGAACAGCTTAGGAGACTGTTATTTTTTAACCCTTTTTACAGACAAGCAGTCAGCCCCAGACAGATAAAGAAAGAGATGTGAAGTTAATCTTATGCCCACATGAGTTACCTCAATTTCATTTTTATTCAATCTTAGCTTCTTTCCCACTTCTACTGTACTCTGCCATGTATGGGGTCCTGGTGTGGTGCTGTTTGTTAATGCGCTGAAATGCAAGGTGAGTTTGAACTGCAAGATCAGTGGTTCAAGCTTACCAGCTGCTCCTCAGAAACCCTTTACAGTGTCATCATGAGTAGGAACTGACCCAAAGGCACTTAACAACAACAACAAAGCCACTGATAGCGTAGTGGTTATGAGTTGGCCTGCTAACCTTAAGGACAACAGTTCGAAACTACCAGCCATTCCGTGGGAGAAAGATGAGGCTTTCTGTTCCCATAAAGATTTATAGTCTTGGAAACCCTATAGAGGGTCGCCGCGATTCCATGCAACACCACCACTACACCACTTATGGAGCCCGGGTAGTGTAGTGCATTACAATTGGGCTGCTAAGGGCAACGTCAGCAATTTGAATCTACTAGTTGATCCACGAGGATAACAACAAGATGGCAGATTGGGTAGACATGCAGTGAGGAGCTCTGTCACCAACAACACAGAATACTGGACCAAGTAGGCCCAGGGAATGGTGCTACAATTCTGAACCACATATAAAGGAATTTTTAGAAGCTTGGAAGGCTTACCGCTAGAGGAATTTGTAGCAGAATCAAGAAATCCATTGCTTTCTAATTCAAGATGCTCAGCGGTTCCCAGAGCCTCCATCTTGGGAGAGACCAAGTGGGGGAAGGATCAGAACAGCCACGAATGCCCAACAGAACTGCAGAGATGCAGGTGTGGACATTCTTTTTTTGGGTATCTGTTCATTGGTCTCTCGCTGTCTGCACACTCCATTCTGGTGACTAGAGGGGATGCCTGAGCAAATGGACACCCCACTCCTACCCCAGGATGGTTCTACTGTGCATGTGCACAGATCTCCTCAAAAGTTAAAGTGAGCGTTTCCAATTAAAACCAAACGGCCACCACTCGTCTGTCAGTTTGTCGTACTGTGGTGGCTTGTGAGTTGCTGTGATTCTGAAAGCTTTGCCACCAGTATTTTAAATACCAGCAAGGTCACCCATGGTGGACAGGTTTCAGATGAGCGTCCAGACAAAGAGAGACTAGGAAGAAAGAGTGATGAACTACTTCCAAATAGTTACTCACTGAAAACTTTATGAATAGCAGAGAAAGACTGTCAGATATAGTGCCAGATAATGAGCCCCTCAGGTTGGAAGGCACTAAAATGCGACTTGGGGAAGAGATGCCTCCTCAAAGTAGAGTTGACCGTGATGATATGAAAGGAGTAAAGCTCGTGGGAGAAAAGCCCACGGGACCTTCATTTGCTAATGGGGCACAACTTAAAATGAAGAGAAACAGCTGTAAACATCCACTGAAAATCGGAACATGGAATGTATGAATCTGGGAAAATTGGGAGTTGTCAAAAATGAAATGGAATGCATAAACATGGATATCTTAGGCATTAGTGAGCTGAAATGGACTGGTATTGGCCATTTTGAATCTGACAACCACATGGTTTACTATGCCGAGAATGACAAATTGAAGAGGAATGGTGTTGCATTCATGATCAAAAAGAACATATCCAGATCAGTCATGAAGTACAATGCTGTCTGTAATAGGATAATATCCATGTGCCTACAGGGAAGCCCACTTAATACCACTATTATTCAAATTTACACACCAACCACTAAAGCCAGTGAGGATGAAATAGAAGAATTTTACCAACTTCTTCAATCTGAAATTGGTCAAACATCCAATCAAGATGTATTGATCATTACTGGTGATTGGAATGCAAAAGTTGGGAGCAAAGAGGAAGGATCAGTAGTTGGAAAAGTTGGCCTTGGTGATAGAAATGATACTGGAGAATGCATGATAGAATTCTGCAAAACCAATGATTTATTCATTTCAAATACCTTCTTTAGACAACATAACAGATGACTATACACTTGGACCTCACCAGATGGAATATATAGAAATCAAATTGACTACATCTGTGGAAAGAGACCGTGGAAAAGCTCCATATCATCAGTTAAAACAAGGCCAGGGCAGACTGTGAAACAGATCATCAATTCCTCATATGCAAATCCAAACTGAAGCTTAAGAAAATGAAAACAAGTCCTTGAGAGCCAAAATATGACCTTGAATATATCCCATCTGAATTTAGGGATCATCTGAAGAACAGATTTGATACATTAAGCACTAAAGACCGAAGACCAGAAGAGTTGTGGGATGACTTCAAGGACATCATACATGAAGAAAGCAAAAAGTCATTGAGAAGACAAAAGAAAGAAGGAAAAGGTCAAAACGGATGTCAGAAAAGGCACTGAAACTTGCTCTCCAGCATAGAGATGCTAAAGCAAATGGTAGAAATGAGGCGGTCCAAGAGCTGAACAGAAAATTTCAAAGATCAGCTAGAGAAGATAAAGTCAAATATCACAACAAAATGTAAAAAGATCTGGAATCAGAAAATCAAAAAGGAAGAACACACTCAGCATTTCTCAAGCTGGGGAAACTGAAGAAAAAATTCAAGCCTCGACTTTCGTATTGAAAGATTCTCCGGGCAAGTTATTGAATGATGCAGAAAGCATCAAAAGAAGATGGAAGGAATGCACACAGTCACTGTATCAACAGGAAATGGTTAATGTTCAGCTGTTTCAAGAGGTACCATATGATCAAGAGCCAAAGGTACTGAAGGAGGAAGTCCAAGGTGCATTGAAGGAATTGGCAAAGAACAAGGCACCAGCAATTGATGGAATAAAAATTGAAATCTTTTAAGAAAGTGAGGCGGCACAGGAGTCATTCACTCATCTCTGCCAAAAATTTGGAAGACAACTATCTGGCTGAATTGGAAGCGATCCATATTTGTGTGTATTCCAAAGAGAGGTGACCCAACAGAGGTGACCCAACAGAAATCATCGGACAATCTCTTTGATATCCTGTATGAGTAAAGTTTTGCTAAAGGTAATACAGAAATGGCTGCATACATACATTGACAGAGAACTTCCAGAGGTTCAAGCAATATTCAGAGGAGGCCGTGGAACGAGGGATATCATTGCTGAAGTCTGATGGATCTTGGGTGAAAGGACAGAATATCAGAAAGATGTGTGCTTGTGCTTTATTGACTACGCAAAGGCGTTCAATTGTGTGCATCTTGACAAGCTATGGATAACATTACGAAGTATGATTATTTCGGAACACTTAACTGTGCGCATGAGGAATCTATACCTGGACCAAGAAGCAGTTGTTCAAACAGAGCATGGGAACACTGAATGTTTTAAAATTAAGAAAGGTGTGTGATAAGGTTGTATTCTTTCACCATACTTATTCAACATGTATGCTGATCAAATAATCCGAGAAGCTGGGTTATATGAAGAGAAATGTTGCATCAGGATTGGAGGAAGACTCATAAACAACCTGCAATATGCAGATGATACAACCTTGTCTGCTGAAAGTGAAGAGGACTTAAAACATTTACTGATGAAGATCAAAGAGCATAGCCTTCAGTATGGATTACATCTCAATGTAAAGAAGACAAACATCCTCACTATTGGACAAGTAACATTCTATCAATGGAGAAAAAATTGAAGTTGTCAAGCACTTCATTCTTCTTGGATCAACTATCAATACTCACGGAAGCAGCAGTCAAGAAATCAAATGGCGTATTGCATTAGGCAAATCTGCTGCACAAGACCTTTTTAAAGTGTTGAAGAGCAAAAGTGTCAGCTTGAAGACTAAGGTGCGTTTGACCCAAGCCATGGCATTTTCAATAACATCATATGCATGCGAAAGCTGGACAGTGAATAAGGAAGACCGTAGAATTGATGCTTTTGGTTATGGTGTTGGAGGAGAATATTGAAAGTGCCATGGACTGCCAAAAGAACCAATAGATCCATTTTAGAAGAAGTGCAGCTAGAGTGCTCCTTGGAGGCCAAGATGGCCAAACTTTGTCTCCCATACTTCAGACATATTATTAGGAGGGACCAATCTTTGGAGAAGGCTATCATGTTTGGTAAGGTGGAGGGTCAGAGAAAAAGAGGAAGACCCCCAACGAGATGGATTGGCCAAGTGACAGCATTGATGGACTTAAGCATGGTAACAGTAGTGAGGTTGGCCCAGGATCGGGCAATGTTTCGTTCTGCTGTGCATAAGGTCACTATGGGTTGGTACCAACTCGATGGCACCTAACAACAACAGTTGCTCCATGGGAGAAAGATAAGGTTTTCTGTTCCCATAAATGTTTAACACTTAAGAAACCTTGTATAATGTTGCTATGAGTCGGAACTTACTCATTAGCACACCACCTCCACCACCATGCCACTTACAAACTCCTGATGTAGTGCTTCACAATAAACACTGGACTGTTAACCACAAAGTCATTGGTTCAAACCCATCAGTCACTCCTAGGAAACCCAGTGCAGGGTCACTATGAGTTGGAAGCAGTTCAACAACACTTAGCAACAACAACAATGCCACTAAAAGCCTTAGCATATACTGTGGTCAAGTTCTTATGATCTTTTATCAAGAATTTCTGCCTACTGGTTTATATGGTGGCTCTGGTAGCATTGTGGTTATGACTCTGGCTGTGAGACTCCGGGTCAGCAGTTCGAAACTACCATCTGTTCCGGGAGAGAAAGATGAGGCTTTCTGCTCCTTTAAAGGTTTACAGCCTGAGAAACCCTGTGCAGGGTCGCTATGTTGGAACCGACTCCACGGCACATAACCACAACAACCATAGGACAAAGTCCAGTTGTATTTGAGATGGAAGTAAACCTGTACTCCACCAACTGTTGTTCAGTGCTGTCGAGTCTTTTATTACTCATAGCAACCCTGTGTACAGTTTCTGAGAAGCAACTGGTGGGTTTGAACTACTGACCTTGTGGTTCACAGTCCAGTATGATCCAACAGTGCCAAACCAGGATTCCAACTGGCACACATTGATTTGATTATTGAAAAATGATTTCTCTCCTTCTGAATGCTATTTTTTTTCATGCTTTTCTAAGGAGCATTACCCACTCAGTAATAGGTGGACTCGAACTAAGATCATTGAGGAGGAACAATTCCTTTGGGATCTGTCATCACCTGTGGTTCTGGAATTTTACAGAGGAGCCACAGACTCACATCTGTGAGGAGGGTCCTCTGGGAGTGGATCAGGGCCAGGAGTGAAGAGCCCACCCACCGCTGTCAGATGCATGCATGCCAGAAGGAGAAGAGAGACAGACAGAGAACAAAGCAACTTCCTTTTGTCTTCTGTCTCCTATCAGTACCTCCTGTTGGTAGAAGTCAGTTGGCAAAGAAGCCTTGGATATGCAGTTTTCAGACTCCCAGGTCCAGGTTCACATAGCAGTGTATGGAAATGTGGGTGATACACCAAGAAAAAGAAGATTAAACATTTCATATATTTATCCAGGGCTTGCTGAGCATCACTTTTTCTCTTGAATTAAAGTTTTCTGTCTTTATTGCAAGAGAAAAGGTGATGATGCCCAGCAAGCCCTGGATATGTATACCAATGTTCCTCTCTCATCTAGTCTATCTTGTCTGTAGCTGCTAGAAGAGCAATTGTACCTTGTATTTTAAATCAATTGAAGATTTACAAAAGCTACCAATTTTTTTTTCACACTGAGAGATTGAAAGATCAGCTGTTGAAAGCTCATGTAAATAATTGCCTATAGTTATTATAAGAGTTAAATAATTGCCTATAGTCATTATTAAGTGATAAATTATTGAGTTGGTAATCCACTCTTGGTGTATTGACTGTTGCTCAAAACTTTTGTTCATCCACATGTCAGTTACCTTTGTTAATTATCCTTACTTAAAAATTGTCTGCAACATTATCAAGGTATAAGCTTATCACCTTACCTATCAAGACTTTGTATAATATTTTTCATCATTCTAATCTTGCATTTCTTCATTACCTAGACAAAATATGTTACAATAAAATTTCTCCCCCACTTTTTCACCTTTGCTTATGATATTTTATCTATTTGGTATTTCCTATCCTTTAGCCTCAGTCTCAGTCCAAATGACATCTTCACTCTGAAGTCTTCTGGTTCCTGCTGATTTCTCTCCTCTGTGAATCTCTTTTGCGCTTTGTTCTCTTCTCATTTGATAGCGATCTCTGCAGTCTTGTGTCATTTTCTGATGTTCTAATTTCCCACTTCTGCAACATTTATAGAATTCATCCTAAAAGCTATTCTTGTTCAAAACTTTTTCCTTGCTTTTCTAGTTATTTTTATATCTATATTTCAGCTTCTTTATATTACTAACTGCGTCTCTGGTGCAATGTAGGAGTCTAGGTGTGGTGCTGTGGGTTAATGTTCTGGTCTGCAAAGTCGGTGGTTCAATCTCACCAGCCATTTCTCAGGAACCTTACACAGGGTTATTATGAGTTAGAACTGACTCAACAACATTTAACAACAACGCTATATAACCAACTAAAAAATGAAGTGACTAAATATTATATTTCTGTGTCTATTGGAGGAGAATATTGAAAGTGTCATGGGATGCCAGGAAAACAAACACATTTGTGTCGTAAGAAGTGCAGGCAGTGTTCTTTGGAGGCCAGGATGGCCAAACTTCGTCTCTCATACTTTGCACATATTGTCAGGAGGGACCAGTCACTGGAGAAGGATATCATGTTTAGTAAGGTGGAGGGTCAGAGAAAAAAAAGGAAGACCCCCCAGTGAGATGGATTGGCAAAATGGTAGTATCAGTGGGCTCAAGCATGACAACAATGTGAGGTTAGCCCAGAACCTGGACAGTGTTCGTTCTGTTGTGAATAGGGTTGCTATGAGTCGGTACCTATTGGATGACACCTAACAATGTCTGTTAGCCATGTATGGTGGTGGTGGTGGCAGTGTGCCGTGGAGTCAGTTCGACTCATAGCGACCCTGTACAGGGTTTCTGAGGCTATAAATCTTTATGGGAGCAGAAAGCCTCATCTTTGTCCCACAGAACAGCTGGTAGTTTCGAACTGCTGACCTTGAGGTTAGCAGCCCAATTTGTAACCACTATTCTTAACGTGCATACTGGTTTATTATATGCTTATTAAATGTAACTTTACTAAGTAATGATGGTTGATGTTGTTAAGTGCTGTCGAGTTGGTTCTGACTCATAGTGAGACTTTGTGTGGTTGCTGAAGTGGCTGGTAGGATAATGTTGTTGTTGTTAGGTACCATCGAGTTGGTACTGACTCATAGTGACCCTATGCACAACAGAACGAAGCACTGCCCGATCCTGGGCCAACCTCACAATTGCCACGCTTGAGTCCATCGATGCTGCCACTTTGCCAATCCATGTCACTGGGGTCTTCTTCTTTTTCTCTGACCCTCCACCTTACCAAACATGATATCCTTCTCCAGCGACTGGTCCCTCCTGACAATATGTCCGAAGTATGAGAGACAAAGTTTGGCCCTCCTGGTAGGATAATAGGAGGGTCTATTAAACTCAAGAGACCTGGTAAGTCACTGTATTACCTTTGATAGACTACATTATATTACCAATTCCTTATCTATAATAATATTATTATATTTTTACTTAAGTCACAGAACTATTCTGAAAAACAAAGAGTTAATATGTTTAAAGTCTAAAGATTTGATGTGGCACTGTGGGTTAATGTGTTGGACTGCAGGGTTGGTTTGAACTGTAAGGTCAGTGGAGGTTGGAAGGTGGAGGCATATCTGATCTCAGCCTCTTAGGAATCAGCTTTGGCTGAGGTTGTATTGGATTCTTAGTTAACAGGTTACAATTCAGAATCAGAAATGCTTAAGACACGGTTCTTTGTTCAGAGCCGCCTCTTCCCATCTAAACTCACAGGCTGCTCTCTGGTCCTTGGCCTCTCAGCCTCGTGCCCATTGTCTTCTGCCTTGCTCAGCCAGCGTTGCAAAGCTCTTAGGTGCTGTTGAGTCGGTTCCTACTCACAGTGACCTGTGTACAACAGAAAAACTCCGCACTGTCCTGACAATTGTTATGTTTGAGCCTATTGCAGCTGCCACCATGTCAATCCATCTTATTTGGGGTCTTCCTGTTTTTAGGTGACTCTGCACTTTACCAAGCATGATTTTCTTCTCCAGGGATTGAACCCTTCTGGTAACATGTCCAAAGTATGAGAGACAAAGCCCCGTCATCCTCACTTCTAAGGAGACATCTAATAGTACTTCTTCCAAAACAGATTTGTTCATTCTTCTGGTAGTCCATGGTACTTTCAATATTTTTCCCAACACCATAATTCAAAGGAGCTCTGGTAGCGTAGTGGTTACGAATTGGACTGCGAACCTTAAGGTCAGCAGTTCGAAACTACCAGTCGCTCCGCGGGAGAAAGATGAGGCTTTCTACTCCCGTAAAGATTTACACCCTCGGAAACCCTGTACAGGGTCGCTATGGGTCGGAACCGACTCGACGGTACTTAACAACAACAACAACCATAATTCAAATGCATTGGCTCGTCTATGGTCTTCCTTATTCATTGTCAGGCTTTCATGTGAATTTATTGTTGTTGTTATGTGCCGTAGTTCTAACTCATAGCAACCCTGTACAGGGTTTCCGAGGCTGTAAATCTTTACGGGAGCAGAAAGCCTCATCTTTCTCCCACAGAACAGCTGGTAGTTTTGAACTGCTGATCGTGAGATTAGAAGATTGATTTGTAACCACTATGCTACCATGAGGTGACTGAAAATATCATAGCTTGGGCCTAGCTCACTGTAATCTTCAAAGTGATATCTTTTTCCATTAACACTTTGAAGAGAACTTGTGCAGCAGATTTATTTAGTGCAATAATATAGCCTTTGATTTCTTGACTAAGGCTTCCATGACTGTTGATTGTGGATTCAATTAAAATGAAACTTTTGACAACTTAAGTCTTTTGTCTGTTTATCATGATGTTAAGTATTGGTCCAGTTGTGAGGATGTTCATTTTCTTTATATTGAGGTGCAACCCATAATAAAGGCAAAGTCTTTGATCTTCATCAGTAAGTACTTCAAGTCCTTTTCACTTCCAGCAAGCAAAGTTGTGTCATTTGCATGTTAATGGTTCTTTCTCCAAACCTGATGCCATGTTCTTCATATAACCCAGTTTGTATGAAAGGATACAACCCTAGCACTTATCTTTTCTGATTTTATAATGTTCAGTATCCTCTTGCTATATTTGAACTGCCTCTTGGTGTATATACATAGGTTCCTCATGAGCACTATTAAGTGTTCTAGAATTCTCATTCTTCTCAATGTTTTTCTTAGTTTGTTTTGACCAAGCTATGGATGTTATTATTAAGTGCTGTTGAGTCAGTTCCAACCCATAGCGACCCTGTGTAGGGTTTACCTAGGAGTGGCTGGTGAGTTTGAACTGCCAATCTTGCAGTTCAACCTGACCTTTCAGTCCAGTGCATTATCCTGCAGCGCCACACCAGTATATGGATAATATTGAGCAAAGAATACGAGACAAATGTTTACATGTGTTTTATTGCTTATACAAAGACATTCAACAGTGTGGGTCATAACAAAGCTCTTTTGGGGATGCCAATAAATGCTCAAAGGGCATGCCATACCACCATAAGCTTCAGCCCAAAGGGTCTAAGCAGTAGCTCTATAGATCAGCAAACTTAGTTTTCCAATCAAGTGCCCGAGTCACACCACTCTACCAGGGAATCTCTTCCTGCCTGAAGATACTCAGCTTTACTCATTCCTTGGGTTAGGAGGGCCACCCCTGTCTCATGCTCTTGATCTTGGCTCTTCTGTTACTACTCCTCTGCCACTCTTTTGTCACTTATTCTGGTGCCACAGCTTTCTGTCCCTGAAGGAGATTTAATGCCCAGTGATCTTGGGGTCCAGAGCATATGCAACTCTCCTAGCTTTTCTTTCTTTGTTGTAGTTGTTGTTAAGTGCTGTCAAGTTGGATCCAACTCATAACGACGCTGTACAGGGTTTCCAAGGAGCAGCTGGTGGGTTTGAACCACCAACCTTGCCGTTAGTGGTCTGATGTTTCTCTTATAGTACTACACTACCCCCAATTCAGCTTCTGAGATGGCTCATTTTATACCTAGCAGGAATGTAAAAATTTACCAATCCCCATATTAACATTCCAGGTTTTTACAATTAAAATGAACCCTGTTAATGTTCACTCACAAATAAATCATATAATCCTATCAGCATATTCCC
Source organism: Chrysochloris asiatica (assembly GCF_000296735.1). Taxonomy (NCBI): domain Eukaryota; kingdom Metazoa; phylum Chordata; class Mammalia; order Afrosoricida; family Chrysochloridae; genus Chrysochloris; species Chrysochloris asiatica. Next base: position 22,857,794 of record NW_006408523.1, on the reverse strand, counting down.
CCATCCACACCATCAGGATAAGAGCAAATATACCCAGTCTGCATGGTCCCACCTGCATGGTCCCACCATTTGGTGGGAGTTAAGAAGATTATGTGTACAAGATCCCTATCAAGTAAATCACTGTACCACACTATAGAAAAAAAAATTCTAGTATAGAATATTTTAAATAAGTAACTTCTTGTTGTTTTTTAATGCTGTTGAGTCAGTTCCAACTCATAGCAATACTGTGTAGGATTTCGGAGGCTTTAAATCTTCACAGGAGCAGAAAACCTCATCTTTCTCCTGCAGAGAAGCTTATGCTTGAATAGCTGACCTTGTGGTTTTTTGTATGGAGTATCTTAATCCCTGTTGATCATAAAAAGTAATTGAGTAAACTAAATATGTAGAACTCCACAACTCATTTTTAGTTTGGATTTTGGAGAATTATATATTAATTACATTGTTATTGTTAAGTGCCTTTGAGTCGGTTCCGACTAAGTGACTCATAGCGATCCTGTATTGAGTTTCCAAGGAGAAGTTGGTGGGTTTGAACTTCCAACCTTGTGGTTCGCAGTCCAGTGATGATCCTTCAGGTTCACACAATTAGTTACATAGAACTGATTATATGAAGCCTCATGCCTGAAATAAACAAAAATACACTTTCGTATATTCAAATTGTTCCTTTTTTTAGAAAATAATTTCTGTTCTTTCAGTTTCCTCATAATTTATTCATCAAATAAAAATAATTTATTGGATATGAACTATATTTTCTCTTCTATATTTTAATATCAACATGAAGAATATGTTTGCAATTTTATTAGAAGATATTTGATTTTTCAAAATTTTCAAGGTTACCTATTTGAGTACATCCTTTCTGTGGAATTTATTCATTCATTCAGTAACTATTCAGTAGGTACTTTCAATGTAGTATATAAGGTGCCAGTGGGTGGAGATTATTATTAAGTAATCAAATATTTATTACAAAGGCCCCATTTGTCTTAATCATTGGGATGTTTAGCACCTAGTGGCAGTGAATACATTGTCATTGTGTCAGAACAATAGGGAGGCTTGTGAATTGTTTATAAAATCTTTATACATTAATTACTGATTCAAAATCTATTTTTATATCTCACAAATCTATATTGTATCACCCTTCTGTCATTTCGGACACAGTAGGCATAGGGATTTTCTGTTTGTTTTTGTCTCTGAATGTCCTTTGCTTTAGTTCTGTACATTTTTTTTTTTTTTTTACATAATTCATCCTAATCACATTCCTTAAATGTCAGGTACAATTTATCCTTATAACTTCCATTTTGAGTAGTGACAAACAAAAGGATGCATTGTTAAAGAACAGTCATTATCTTCTTTGAATTTGACTGTGCTGTCTCTAATATGTCAACATCCCATCAGGAGTTTATTAGTGGGAATGGGTCTGAGTCTGGAATTCTTATCTCCTGGTTCTTTTCATTTCCCAAGTCCTTTTGCGGTAGTGGAGCTTTATGGTTTTGTTTATTTCATATAATTCTTCAAGGAATTTCTTCAGCTGTGAGTTAAACCAAAATCTGATATTACTAACTTGCATGCCCCAAATGAAATCTGTATACCATTAAACTTCTAAATGAGAAGAATAACATGTTAGATACTTCTACTTTTTCCATTTAATGGTTCAAATGTGTGGGGTAGTTGTTACACTAGAATTTTTCTAGTCAATGGATAGTTTTCCATTTGGAGTTGGGGGAATTACTCAACTGTTGAGTCATCTAAGATTTTTGCATCAAGTTGAAAGAGACATTTTTGTAAAGGGATTTCAATTCTGCTTTCCAGTCAGTGAAGTTTTCTAGAAGTCACATTGTTTATAAAGTTTGTTACTCCTTCCACTAACATGCCTGTTACAAATTATCAGGGAGTCTAGATCCCACTGGGTGGTTATGAACATTTTGTTCCATTAGTTAGATGGTTCAGTAATATAATGACATTAGTTAACTAAATTGCTTCCTTAATGAGGTTATATGACATTGGGTCTTTAAATGATAGCTTAAAGATTTTAGAGATATGTAGATTAGGAAATTCAATAAATGGAAATGAGTAAAAAGAATATAAGAAGCTTTCCCAAATAATTATGAAATATCTTTGTTTTATAAATTTCTTAAAACAACTGAGCAGTCAAGGCTATTAAGTTTATATGACAATAAATGGTTTTTTTTGCCCAAGGTCATGATTTAAAATAATGAAAATAGAATGTGTACCCGGCTTTTCTCTTAGTCTGCAAGTTCCGCTGGCTATCACACTGCTGCTGGTATTCCTGCTGCATGCTTTTGAGTTGTTTGACTCGTTGTTGTTGTTAAGTGCTGTCAACTTGGTTCTGATTCATAATGACCCTGTATAGGGTTTCTGAGGCTGTAAATATTTCCAGGAGCTGAAAGCCTCATCATTCTTTGGTGGAGTGGCTGGTAGGTTTGAACTGCTGACAGCCCATCTCATAACATGCTATGCTACAAGGGTTATCATTTGTTGTTGTTGTTGTTACATGCCACTGAGTTGGTTCTGATCCATAGTGACCAACCATATGCACAACAAAACAAAACACTGCCAGTCCTTTGCCAATCTCACAGTCGTTGTAACTCTTGAGTCCATGGCTGTTGTCACTGGACCAGTCCATCTTGTTGAGAGTCTCCCTCTTTTTCTCTGAACCTCTACCTTACCAAGCATGATGTCCTTCTTCATGGACTGGTCTCTCCTGATAATAAGTCTGAAGGATAAGAGATGAAGTCTGGTCATCTTGGCTTCTATGGAGCATTTTGGTTGTACATGTTCCAACACAAATTTGTTTTTTTGTAGCAGTCCATGGTACTTTTAATATTCTCTTCCAACACCATAACTCAAATGCATCAATTCTTCTGTTGTCTTCCTTATTCATTGCCCAATTTTCACATGCATATGAGATTATTGATAATACCATGGCTTGGGTCAGGTGCACCTTAGTCCTAAACTGCCATCTTTGCCCTTAAACACTTTAAAGAAGTCTTGTGCAGCAGATTTGCCTAAGGAAAAAGCATCGTTTGATTTTTTGACTGCTGCTTTCATGAGTATTGATGGTAGTTGTCAAAATGAAGTCTTTGACAACTTCAGTCTTTTCTCCATTTATCAAAAATGATGCATATTCCCCCCATCCCCCAAAACAAACAAACAAACAAACAAAAAAACCCAGAGGGAATAGAAGCAAATATTGTTGCATGATGATGCACCGAGGGGATTGTAATCATTGTAATGAAACTATGAGTGTAAAACTGATGTTCTTTCATGTACAGTATCACTCAATTTATAGTAAAAACTTAAAAAAAAAATGATGCAGAAAGCATAAAAAGAAGTTGGAAGGAATACACACAGTCACTGTACCAAAAAGAAATGGTCGATGCTCAACCATTTCAAGAGGTAGCATATGATCAAGAGCCAATGTTAACTGAAGAAAGATGTCCAAGGTGCACTGAAGGCATTGACAAAGAAGAAGACACCAGGAATAGTTGGAATACGAATTGAAATCTTTCAACAAACTGACACTGTTCTAGAGGCACTCACTCATCTATGCCAAGAAATTTGGAAGACAATTACCTGGCCAACTGAATAGAAGAGGGCAATTATAGCTGGGTTAAATTTTTTACTTCAGGACTCAGCCTCACCTCAAATTCTACATCTAGTATTGTTCCCAGTCAGAGACATTTGAAAGACTTGTTGACTGTTAACTCATCAGGAAGTTAACCTGCTGCTGTTCCTTCTTTGAGTTTAAACTCCAACCAAGAATTTTTCATCATTCTTTAGGAATAGTTTTTTACTTATATTTAAATACTTGTGTTATTCTGATGTGTCTAAATGCATACTTTGATTCCTTATTAATTCTCTTAATTTCTCAAGAACTGGGGTTCTGTCACCCTGGCGATGGTAGGCAGTGTGACTAAAATTTTCATTTATATTCATATACTATACTTATACGTATCACTTCAGAAGTACGGTGGCTCCATGGAATACGCACTGGACTATGAACCAAAATTGATGGTCTGAGTCCGCCATCTGCTCTGCAGGAGAAAGATATGAGGCTTTGTGGTTTTGCAAATATTAAAAGTCTTGGAAATCCTATAGAGGATGACTATGAGTCAGAACCAATTCGACAGTATTTAACAACAATCACCTGTCACCTCTGCCAGTTTATCTGCTTACTGTCTTCTAATAGCTCTCCTGAATAAAGTTTCTTCCTTCTTGATGAGACATGCACTCGGACATGTCTGTGCTGCTTAGACTCCACCTCTCTGTACTTCTTGCACAGACTTTTGCTGCGGCCATCTCTGAATACTTCTACCATGTTGATGGACTCTTGAGTTCTGTTCCTTCCTGTTTAAATCACAGTTGTGCTCTTGTGTTGACAAAAGTGGTAACCTTTTTAATTAACCATTTTTGCCTCAAGTTTTTGCTTTTAATTGTAGTTTTTCTCTCATTTTGGAAACTTGCTATTTCATACAAAGTTAGGAAATACTAAATAAGAGATGGTTGACCGTCGTCTTGTTTACCCTGGGCCACCCCTACCTCCTCCTCTGCTAAGGGATAAGGACTCACGCAGGTCACTGTGATAATATGAATGACAGATTGCACTTCTGTATCCCTCACCATGTGCCAAACATTATTCCAAACACTTATTATGTATTAATGCATGACATAAATTATCAACTTGCCATCATCATAGATATTTCAAGGTCTGGAAGAAATACCACAGCCTGGGTTAAACCTCTCCTCATGCTGCAACATCACCAAAATTTAACATCAGGAGAAAAGGCAAATGTCACAGATGCACAGATTCAGCTAAGCAAAAATGTAGAAGGAAAAATATAGAGCTCTATCTAAATATACCACAAGTACAAATGTGAAAGTAAAATGCCTAAAGATAAAAGGCAATCTGGGATATTTGTATGAGATAGTTGTTGTTGTTGAGTGCCGTTGAGTCGGTTCCGACCCATAGCGACCCTGTACAGGGTTTCCGAGGGTGTAAATCCTTATGGGAGTAGAAAGCCTCATCTTTCTCCCGCGGAGCAGCTGGTAGTTTCGAACCGCTGACCTTAAGGTTCGCAGCCCGATTCGTAACCACTACGCTATCAGAGTATGAGATAGTTAGTTGGGACAAAAAGGGGAGGATAGATGTGATGCTAGAGGATAAGCACTGGACAAGGCAGGTGGTTCAAATCCAACGATTGCTCCTTGGAAACCCTATAAGGGATGTTATGAGTAGGAACTGACTTGACAGCACTTAACAAGAAGGTTCTGGAAAGTTGTCATTTAAGCAAAGTTAAATCCTCTTTAAATGGGGCAAGTTTGTAATTAGGCCATGTGCTCTTATTTTATTTTTGTAATAGGTGCCAGGGTTCTTCACTTTATTATGGGGAAGTCTCAAGAATGTGTTTTTGCAAAGTCCCAGGTAAATGAGGTGTATAGTTTTAGTTGGAAGCACCTAAGGGTCATCTAAACTTGTTTTGGTCATTTCTAGCTGACGCCTGTGAAATACTAAGGCCAACTGCCAAGAATAAGAGAAACATAGCAGAAAGCAAGGAGCTGTGGTAGCGTAGTGGTTACAAATCGGGCTGTGAACCGCAAGGTCAGCAGTTCGAAACTACCAGCTGCTCTGTGGAAGAAAGATGAGGTTTTCTGCTCCTGTAAAGATTTACAGCCTGGAAAACCCTGTGTAGGGTCACTGTGGGTACAGGGTCACTATGAGTTGGAACCGACTCCAGGGCACATTACCACCACCACCATCAGAGACAGATGATTATGGAAACAAACAACTGCAGTACAGGACTGAGGGATCAGAATAAGAGGAAAATGATGATGTGTGGACCAGTGTTTACAGTGGCACACTATGATTACTTATGCTGTTGCTATTTTTAATTATTCCCAACCTGAGTCCTGATATTATAGAGAGACTAAAATTGGTCATTTTTTGAAATTGATACTTGTATTTTCTTCCCTTTTCATGTCCACCTTCCCTCTCTCATAGAACCATTGATTAAGTCATCCATTGATACATTATCTATTCATCTATCCATCCTAAATAAGTCCAGGTGTTCTTCCATTAATAAAATATTTATTGCTTTACCCACCATGCACCAGATGAGACATTGTGAATATAATAAACAGCAAAATGAGTGGTTTCTGTTATCACAGAAAATTTAAACTTCATCTTAGTCAAGGTAGACTTTATTTCTTTCTCTTATAGGAGTCACTGTAAGTAATTCCAGGTTGTCATGTTAGAAACCCATAATCTAATTATTTGATTTGCCTTGGATGTATAGTATAAGATAGCTTTGTGTCATATTTGGATGTCCACACTAGGCCAGAGAAAGAAGGAAAGGAAGGGATAGGCATACATCTTTTCTTTAAACCACACTACAGCTTTGAAATTATGTATATAAATATATGTTGTTGTTGTTAAATGCCATCGAGTCAATACCAACTCATAATGACCTTATGCACCGCAGAACGAAACACTGCC
>NW_006408523.1:22846488-22847326 GCF_000296735.1 Chrysochloris asiatica | reverse complement strand
AGATAGATAGAGATTTGTTGGTAAGTGCTGTTTAGTCGGTTTCTTGAACCGGCAACCTTGTGGTTCAAACTGACTTTGCAGTCCCTTGCATTAGCCCACAGCCCCACACCAAGACTATAATCTTTACTCATATCCTATTGGTCAGGACAATTCATAACTTTTGGCTCACCTAGTTTCAATGATACCTCAAGAGTAAGCTTTATTCTTCATGGCCATAGGAGCAGCTCAGAAATGTATGGTAAAAAATGAGACGCCAAATACTGAAGAGCTAATAGAAGGTTATCACATATCACGTTTACATTATTTTTAGAAATCCAGGCTTATGAGATGACAAACCTCATAAGTTGCTAAATGCTGTAATGACTAGGTGGGCCAGGCAGAGGTCGTCTCAGTAATAGAGGAGTTCATAGAACTTTTACGTTTCTGATTTTCTGATTGTTTAGTTCTGTTCTGAAAGTCTCTGGCTCCAAAATTAGCACTGAGAATTTCCCTTGTTTCCAATGTCCTTTCCTCTTTACTTAATGTGTTTTTCATTTCCTCAGAGTAACTCACTAGTTTTTGAGAAAAGAAACCCTTGATTAATTCACCTTAAAATGCCCATTGGTAATCTCTTTCTCATTCCTCCTCCTCTTTTAAAGCTGGCCTGGAAAAGTACTGCAGAGACAAGGACTTGTTAATCTGAGAATCATGACTATTATTAAGGCTCGAAGTTTAGAGAGCCCTAAAGAGAATTTCTTGAAAGAATTACTTAAATCAATTCCATAATCATATTGATAGGTTCTGGTAGCGTAGTGGTTATGAATCAGGCTGCTAATCTCACGGTCAGCAGTTCGAAACT
>NW_006408523.1:22837848-22845116 GCF_000296735.1 Chrysochloris asiatica | reverse complement strand
CTTGTACTTCAGACATATTGTCAGGAGGATCCAGTCACTGGAGAAGGATATCATGTTTCATAAGGTGGAGGGTGAGAGACAAACAGGAAGACCCTCAGTGAGATGGGTTGGCAAAGTGGCAGCATCAATGGGCTAAATGTGGCAACAATTGTGAGGTTGGTCCAGGATCAAGCAGTGTTTCATTCTGTTGTGCATAGTGTTGCTATGAGTTGGTACTGACTCTTTGGCACCTAACAACAACAGAATTCATATGAGCCTTTAAGGATACTTTTCATCAAATTAAACATATCACACTTTGGAAAAATGACTCTAGAAACCACTAGGTGTAGGAACATAGGAAATAAGGAACTTCTCAGCATTTCTGACAAAGATGTCTTTGCAAGTGATGAATTTCATGAAAGCTTACAATCACCTGGGTTTAAAAATGATATCACTAAATTCAGATTATCTCTTTAAGAAGATAATTCAATTTCTATTCTATATCTACCTGGCTATTTTGCCATCTTGGGTTCATTAAGAATTTTTATGGCTTGGAATTTTTCCTGCTCAATTTGTTTACCTGCCAAATTCTTAGATTCACTGTCAATTTTAAGTTTTCAAGCTCAATATAGTTTGTGAATCCCTAGGTGTAAAACTGTTCTTGCAGCACTGAAAAGAACAGATCATATATTTAATTGCTAGTAAGTTAAATTTTTTCCTTTTCAGTAATATTTTACTAAATGATATATAAATTTAGAACATTGGTATGATTAGTTTAATTTTGGGCACTGTTCAATACTTTCTCTGTATAATATATTAGGTGTTATTGCTTTTTGACAAGCATATCAGTTTTTGAGCTGATTAATAGTTTTGCAGTTGTAACTTTTGGATCCTTTATGCTTATTCTGATGCTACTTTCTTTGCACAAAACATTTTTAAGTAGAGAGATTCTAATTTTCCACTTACATAATGTGATCAATTTCACCAATACTTTTATTAAAATCAAATGGCAAAGGCAATTCAACTGGTCAAATTTTTATCATGCTGGAGTATTGGCCAGATTTTAATTTGTTCTTCATTTGTTGAGTGTCTGTCATATCAGGGTTGGATAGAATGATGAAGTGAATATCACTCTTTGCTTTTAAGGTGCCCAACAATTTTTCTAAGGAGCAAAGTCAATTTCCTTCAAATCAATTCTGACTCAAAGTGATGCAGGGCATCTGAGGCTGTAAATCTTTATGGTAATAGAAAGCTGCATATTTCAAGGAGCAAATGCTTACACATTATTATAATATGTTGAAATTATCTCAGTATTGCTATGTACAAGAGTGAAGAGGAGGACGAATTTATTCTCAAGAGACTAGCAAAGGCCACTCAGAGAAGATGCTATTGAACATGGGCAGAGAAGTGGCAACTGGTATTTGGGGAGTAGTAGGAAGGGAGTTAATGGAGCTCTGGTAGCATAGTGGTTACGAATTGGGCTGCTAACCCCAAGGTCAGCAGTTCGAAACTACCAGCTGTTCCACGGGAGAAAGATGAGGCTTTCTGCTCCCGTAAAGATTTACAGCTTCAGAAACCCTGTGCAGGGTCACTATGAGTCAGAACCGACGCCATGGTACTTAACAACAACAACAACAACAGGAATGGAGTTAATGAATAAAGGCTAGCATGGCACAGTTAGAAAAGGGATGAATATTTAGTGTTACTCAAATTTGTCTGCTTGAAAGAAGTAGAAGAAAACAAAGTACAGGAAGACAGGGAGATCTCTGCAACCAACTGTCCCCCTGAAGAGTGGGATTAAGGGGTATTTTATAGAGCTTCAGAGGATGATCAGTCATTATTTATTAAAAGTATAGAAAACCATCACATGGCAAGGGTATGGGTGCAAATCACAATGCTGAGATGATAAATAATACCTTGTCTGTTGTTTCAAGGAGTCCTGGTGTGGTGCTGTGGGTTAATACACTGGACTACAAGTTGTTTTGAAACACAAGGTTGGTGGTTCAAGCTCATGAGCCAGTCCTTGGAAACCCTATACAGTGTGGCTATGGGTTGGAAGTGACTTGACAGCATTTAACAACAACATTGTTTTCAAACTTGATGGGAACTTTGATTCTTTAAACTCAAGTTGATTATGGTTTCTGTAGCTGAGACTGGTGCCAGGGCCCTCTCACCTGTTCTTTCTTTTCATATTAAGCAGCTGATCTTGCACAAAGAGACAGTTTCCAATTATTTAACTACATTCTTTACTTCTGAACACTTCTTAATCTGAGGGGTAAACAGGAGAAGTACGGTTGGAGAAAAACTGCTACTGGGGCCTTTTTCAGATGGTAGCCTAAACATGTTTGCACTTGTTAAGTGTTGTGGAGTCCATTCCAACTCATAGTGACCTCCTATAGGATTTCTGAGGAGTGACTGGTTGGTTTGAACCACCGACCTTGTGGTTAGCAGTCTAGTACTTATCCTACAGCTGCACATCAGAACTTTAAAGTAACCCATTGTTATTGTTAGGTGCCATAGATTCGGTACTGACTCAAAGCGACCCTATGCACAGCAGAACAAAAGACTGCATACATGATATCCTTCTTCGGGGATTAGTCCCTCCTAACAATATCTCCTAACAATATCTGTCCATACTGGCTTTCAAGGAGCACTCTGGCTGTATTTCCAACACAGATCTGTTTGTTCTTTTGATAGTACATGGTACTTTCAATATTCTCCAACACCATAACTCAAATGCATCTATTCTTCTGTGGTCTTCCTTATACACTGTTCAAATTTTGCATGCATATGAGGTTATTGAAAATACCACGGCTTGGGTCGGGCGCACCTTAGTCCTCAAACTGACATCTTTGCTCTTCAACAATTTAAAAAGGTCTTGTGCAGCAGGTTTGCCTCATGCAATATGTCGTTTATTTCTTGACTGCTGCTTCCTAAGTGTTGATAGTTGATCCAAGAAGAATGATCCTTGACAACTTCAATCTTTTCTCCATTGATAAGAATGTTATTTATTGGTCCATTCATTGGTGAGGAATTTTGTTTTCTTTACATTGAGATGTAATACATACCAAAGGCTGTGCTCTTTGATTTTCATCTGTAAATGTTTTAAGTCCTCTTCACTTTGAGCAAGCAAGGTTGTATCATCTATATATTGCAGGTTGTTAATGAGTCTTCCTCCAATCCTGATGCTGCATTTTTCTTCATATAATCCAGCTTCTCAGATTATTGGCTCAGCATACAGGGTGAATAAGTATGGTGAAAGAATACAACTTTGTTGCACACCTTTGTTAATTTTAAACCATTCAGTGTTCCCATGTTCTCTTAGAACAACTGTCTCTTGGTCCATGTATAGATTCCTCATGAGCACAATTAAGTGTTCTGGAATACTCATACTTCTCAATGTTGTCCATAGCTTGTCATGATGCACATAATCGAAAGCCTTTGAGTAGTCAATAAAGCATAGGTAAACATCTTTCTGATATCCTCTGCTTTCAGCCAAGATCCATCGAACATCAGCAATGATATTCTTCATTCCATTGATCTAAGTAAAAACTGTTGTTTTGTGTAGGGCAGCATTTTTGTAAGCTTGTTCTATGATTTGGGAAGATATCCATTTAAGTTTTGTTAAAAATTTGATACTAGGACTTACCTCAAAATTATTTTTTTTTCATGCTCAGAAAGTCTCCTTTTTATTTGAATGCACTCAAATGAGACTAAGGCAGGTGAATTTCAGAGTTGACTTATATACAGCCATCCACTGATTGCAGAGACATGTTTAAACATGTTTTGTTTGGAATAAACCTGTGTATAAATTAACTGGAATCCTAATAGTAATACTTTTTGGTTTACCCTTGTATTGCAAAACACAGACTGTTTTCTCTAGTATTATGATTATTGGAAATACAAGAGGAGGGAATTCAGCATTCTTTTCCAAGTAGAGTTTTAGATACTATTTTTTAGATTGGATGAATATTAGAAAAAGGAAAAAATTAATTTACTTCAGAAAAAGTGACTTAAAATTTTGAAAAATAATTTAGAATATTATAATGTATTTAATACAATGGGAAATTAAATATGGGCTTTATCATTTCAAGAGTCCTGATATGGCACTAAAGAATAAGCACTTGACCACAAGATTCGTTTGAAGTGCACAGTTGGTTCAAATCTACCAGCCACTGCTCAGAAACCCTATACAGGATCACTTTAAGTCGGAACTGACTCAATGGCATTTAACAATAAGAACAATAACAAAATAATTTCAAAGGAATCCTAGTATGGTACAAAAGGATAAGCACTGGACTTTGAACCACAAGGTTGGCAGTTCCAACCCACCATCTGCTAAGAAACCCTGTAAAAGATCACTCTGAGTCCAAACAGACTCAATGGCATGTAACAACAACAATATATCATTTCAAAAGAACAGTATCAACTGTGAAACATACTGAAAGATTTAAGTAAATTTAAATTTAATGTGTCAATTAAATTTTTAAATGATGAATTCTTTATTCTTTTGAAAACATGCCCAAACCATTTATTTGTAAACGTAAGTGTAGTGGATCCCTGACTGCCATGTTGTTGTTGTGTGTTATTGAGTTGGTTGTGACTCATAGCAACCCTGTATAGTTTCCAAGGCAGTAAGTCTTTTCTGGGGCAGAAAGCCTCATCTGTCTGCCTCAGAACAGCTAGTGGGCTCAAACAGCAGATATTGAGGTTCACAGTCCAGTGCCTATCTAGGGAGCCACCACACTCCCCCTAACTCCCATACAATAAATGGAAACCACAATAACATATTTTAACTTGAAGCCTTTGCTGCATCAACAATTGACAACAACTACTAAAGTTAGAGTTTGCTCTTTTCAAAATCTCCCTTATTGTTCTAGAACTTGCCTTAATCTGAAACAAGTAAGGGGCTTTATACTTACTGATTGTTGCTGAGAAGGGTTTTAATTGGTTCTACCGTTTAGCCAAGTGTCACTTGTGTCTTGCTAAATGATTCAGACCTTTGGGGAATCATGCCATAACTTACCTGTAAAAGAAAGTATAGGACCGGGGAGAGCCAAACATGAAAAAAATTGCACAGTATAAAGAAGATTGTGCCTCTCTTGATAGGAATATGACTTAAATATGCTATTCATTCAGCATAATATGAATTGTGCTTTGGATCTGTTCTTCAACGCAAAGAGAACATTAAATTGATCCCTCTTTTCTAATCTGCCTACAGGAGATTCTTTTGTGTGAGTGTATGTACGTGTGTGTGTGAGAGTGTGTGTGTGTATGATTCAAATCTGTATATTCAGGATATGTTCATGGATATTATTAATTTTCTGTCCAAATTGCTCTGGATTCATACATAGCCATGAAAGCTATTACCAACCTTTGAGTGAATTATTTCTCTTGGTCTCCATTTTCTCATCTCTGGAGTAAAGCTAACAGCATAAAAAGTTTCATTGGAAGGACTATCTGGGACAAAGAGTATAAAGTTACTAGTTCCTGAGCCAAAAAACAAAAACAAAACCAGAAACAAAAATCCACTGCCATTGCCTATCTAGGGCTTCTGAGAATGTAAATCTTTACAGGTTTATAGTGGTTGTGGTTAACAGGTTTACTGTGATTAATCGCTTAATTCCTAACCCACAGCACCAACAAAGCACCTTTTCTGAGTCAATGTTAGTGTTGTTAAGTGTCGTCGAGCCAATTCTGACCAATGGCGATCCTATATAGGGTTTCTGAGGAGCAGTTGGTGAATTTGAACTGCCAACTTTGCAGTGCAAACCAACCTTGTGGTTCAGTGCATTATCCAGAATGCCACACCAGGACCCCTGGGTCAATAAGTGCATCATAATTGATTCTTTTTCCTTTCCATCATTTCTAGGACATTATTTCTGTCATCTAGTCAAAAATCACACTTTAACCAACATCAGGTCTCTTCTTTCATTTCTGAAATCACCATGTAATTTGTTTCTACCCTTAATTATAAGCAGATGACAAATTAAATATTATAATCCCTTTTCAAAGATTTTCAAGTTGTAAAAATGAAGAACTACCCTACAGAAATGCATTAACATAAACAGAATAATCTAATTATACAGTGAACATGAATCTTTAGGCTTTTATTGTGTTTAGTTTGAAAATTCTGTGTAGATGTCGTTATCTATTAATTAATGAATGAGGATTTTAATGAAACGACTAACATGTAACCACTTGTAACTGTCTCTTTGAATACCATGAAGACTAGGCTACAATTAATACTTGCCGCCATTAAGTAGAGACTCTTCTATTCCGATTCTTTGTCTGATGAACTGTCAAACTCATTTGTCCATGTTGACTTTTCTTATATTATACAATGTCTTTTGTTACTCACAATTCTTCTACCTTCAAAAAAATGCTTTTTTACTGACACTGTGGAGTTCTAGTATGATGCTCTAGGATAAGTATTGCACTACTAAGGTGGGCAGTTCAAATTACCAGTTGTTCCTCAGAAATCTTACACAGAGTCGCTATGAGTTTGAACCAACTCAATGGCGCTTAATAAGAAGTTTCTCTGCAGGCTGCCAGGCCCTGTGCACTTTTGCTTATCTTCCAGTTTGTATTTGTTTGTAAGGCTGTTTTGTAACTTAATGTTTAAAAATATTTGTGGCTGATGCTGACAAGATTGGTTTAGAGGTTGGAAATATCTTCTTCACATATGTTACACGTAGGCATAGTTATTATCTAATATTTTAATTGCTTGAAGGCTTTCTGCTTTACTGCATTACAAGGTTGGTCAAGTAGCTGCCAGAGGACACAGTAATGTAAAATTAATATATACCTGAAACCTTGTGATTTTAGAACTGTACATTTCTGGGGTATCTACAAGTCAATAGAACGACTGACGATAAAGGATGAACAGAACAGAGGTGTTCACAGCTAAAAAGATCTCTGTTGGACACGGTAACAACAGCTATAAAAGGTCTTCTTTTATAATGAGTGAGGAAGAAGTCCAAATTTTTGGTTTATCCCATCATTCATGACGAGCTTATTTGCATTAGTAATATGGGGTTTTTATGAAAACAAACAGGCATAAATCATTTTGTCTAGCAGGGAGTTTTTCTAGGCTGTGTGTATGTGTGTATATGTATGTATGTTGTTATTCAATGCTGTTGAGTCAAGTTCTGCGATCCTGTGAAGGGTTTCCAAGTAGCAATCAGGTGGGAGTTGAAAGACTGGCCTTAGAGTGAACAGTCTAGTACTTATCTTACCGTGCCATACCAGGACTCTATATCTATGTCTGTCTGTCTATCTGTCTATCT
>NW_006408523.1:22793001-22837748 GCF_000296735.1 Chrysochloris asiatica | reverse complement strand
TCTATCTATCTATCTATCTATCTATCTATCTATCTATCTATCTATCTATCTATCTACCTACCTACCTACCTACCTACCTACCTACCTATCTACCTACCTACCTACCTACCTACCTACCTACCTACCTACCTACCTATCTATGTATCTATCTATCTATGATGGTGGTTTGCCATGGAGTCAGTTCCTACTCAGCGATACTGCATAGGGTTTCCGAGCCTGTAGTTTTGAACGTCTGATCTTGAAGTTAGCAGCCCTGCTCATAACCACTGTGCTACCAGAGCTCCTTCCTCTCTATCTCTCTTTATTTATATATATATTGAATACAATGTATATGTATGTATATTTTCTTTTCCTTTTCTCTTAAAAAAATAGAGGTAATAAACTTATTGAAAACTGTTGTTTTTAGGTGCTGTTGATTCAGTCTGACTCATAGTGACCCTGTGTCCAACCGAACAAAATTCTGCCCAGTTCTGCACCATCCTCACAGTTGTTGTGCTTGGGTCCTTTGTTACAGCTTCTGTGTCAGTCCCTGTCAATAAGGATCTTTTTCTTTTTCACTTTACCAAAACACGAGACCCTTTTCTAGGGACTGATTCTTCCTGATAGCATGTCCAAAGTATGAGAGCGAAGTCTCACCATTTTCATATCTAAGGAGCAATCTGGTTGTACTTCTTCCAAAACAGATTTATTCATTCTTTTACCAGTCCATGGTTTATTCCATATTCTTCTCCAACAGCTTAACTTAAATGAATAGATTCTCCTATGGTCTTCTTTATTCAGCTTTTGCATGCATATAAGGTGTGTGTCAGGCACACCTTAGTCCTCAAAATGACATATTTGCTTTTTAACACTTTGAATAAGTCTTTTGCAGCAGATCTATGCAACATGCAACAATTCTTCATTTGACTTCCTGATTGCTGGTTCCATGAACACTGATTGCAGATCCAAGTAAAATGAAATCCTTTACAAGTTCAGTCTTTTCTCCATTTAGCATGTTATTTATTGGTCCAGTTGTGAGAATTTTTGTTTTCTTTACATTGAGGTGTGAGCCATAGTGAAGGGTACAGATATGGATCTCTTCCAAAGACCGGTAATTATCTTCCAAATTTCTTGGCAGAGATGAGTGAGTGCCTTCAGTGCTGTATCGGTTTGTTGAATTATTTGAATTTGTATTCCATCAATTCTCAGAGCCTTGTTCTTTGCCAATGCCTTTAGTGCACCTTGGACTTCTTCCTTCAGTACCATTGTCTCTTGATCATATACGATCTCTCGAAATGGTGAAACATCGACCATTTCTTTTTGGTACAGTAGCTTTGTGTGTTCTTTTCATCTTCTTTTGATGGTTGCTGAATCATTCAATATTTTTCTATAGAATCTTTCAATATTACAATTCAAGGCTTGAATTTTTTTCTTTAGCTCTTTCAGCTAGAGAAATGTTGATTGTGTTCTTCCCTTTTGGTGTTCTGACTTAAAGTCTGCACATGACTTTATAGGAATTGACTTTGTCTTCTCAAGCTGCTCTTAGAATTTTCAGTTCAAATCTTTTACTTTCTCATTTCTTCCATTTGCTATAGCATCTCATTGTGGGAAGGCAAGTTTCAGAGTCTCTCTGACCTCCATTTTGTTCTTTTCTTCTTTCTTGTCTTCTTAATGACCTTTTGTGCTCTTCCTGTGTCATCTTGATGTCATCCCACAACTCCTCGCTTCTTCAGTCATTAGTGTCTAACGCATCAAATCTCTTCTTGGGAGATATGCAAAATTCATGTGGGATATGTTCAAGGTCAAATTTTGACTCTTGAGGACTTGTTTTAATTTCTTTCAGTTTCAGCCTGAACTTGCATATTAGATATTGATAGTCTGTTCCACAGTCTGCATTGGCCTTATTTTGGCAGATGACACTGAGATTTTCTACCATCTCTTCCATTGTTGTTATTGTTAAGTGTTGGTGAATTGATTCAGACCCATAGCAACCCTGTATAGGGTTTCCGAGGAGCAGCTAGTGAGCTTGCATTCCAATCACTGTAATTATCAATACATATTGATTGCATATTTCATCAATTTCAGATGGAAAATTTGGTAGAAATCTTCAATTTCATCATCAGTGGCTTTAGTGGTTGATGCATAAATTTGAACAATAGTAGTATTAACTGGCCTTCCTTGTAGGTATATGGATATTATCCTATTTCAGACAGCATTGTATCTTGAAATGTTCTATTTGATGATAAATGAGATGCCAGTCCTCTTCAATTAGTTGTTCCCGGCATAGTAAACCATGTGATTTTCAGATTTAAAATGGCTAATACCAGTTCATTTCAGTGCTCTAATGCCTAAGATATCGATCGTGATGCGTTCCATTTCATTTTTGACACTTCTAATTTTCATACATTCATACTTCGTACATTCTATCTCCCGATTGTTAATGGGTGTTGACAGCTGTTTGTCCTTATTTTGTACCCCTTCAGCAAATGAAGTTCCTCACAACTTTATTACATTCATGTCATCATGTTCAACTCTACTTTGAGGAGGCAGCTCTTCCCAGTGGTATTTTGGATACCTTTCATCCTCAGGGGCTCATCTTCCAGCGTGATATCTGACAACATTCTGTTACTATTAATGATGCAGTTGTCTTCTTTCACTATATCTGACAATTTTCTGCTGCTATTCGTAAGGTTTCCAGTGACTAAACACTTAGAAATTGTCAGTCTGTCCCTTTTCATTGCCTGTCTTAGTTTGGAAGCTCAGGTAATATCTGTCTACGTTGGTGAACCTGCTGGTATTTAAAATACTGGCAGCATATCTTTCAGTATCAGAGCAACATGCAAGCCACCCCAGTATGACAAACTGACAGGTTGATGGAGGATTTTGCCTATATAATACATCAATACAGTAATCTGAGACTTGATAGTTTTCTTCAGTTCTTCCAGCTTGAGAAATGCTGACTGTATTCTTCCCTTTTGGTTGTCTAATTCCAGTTTTTGCACATTTCATTATAATCCTTTTCTTTATGTTCTTGAGCTGTCCCTTGAAAACTTCTGTTCAGCTTTTTTACATCATCATTTTTTTTTTCATTTGCTTTAGCTTCTCTATGTTCAAGAACAAATATTAGTCTCTCCTAATGTACATTTTTGTCTTTTCTTTCTTGCCTTCATTTTAATGTTATTTGTTTTCTGGTCTTTGGTCAGTAGTGTTCAGTGTGTCGAATCTATTCTTGAGATGGTCTCTAAATCCAGGTGGCATATTTATTCTCAAGGTCCTACTTGGGCACTTGTTGACTTGTTTTAAATTTGGTTAGCTTCCGTCTGAATTTGCATATTAGCAATTGATGATCTGTTCTACAGTTGGCTCCAACTTTGTTTTGACTGATAATATTGAGCTTTTCCATTGTCTCTTTCCACAGATGTAGTTGATTTAATTCCTGTGTATTTTATTTGGTGAGGACTAGCTCTGGTAGTGTAGTGGTTACGAATTGGGCTGCGAACCTTAAGGTCAGCGGTTCGAAACTATCAGCCGCTCCGCGGGAGAAAGATGAGGCTTTCTACTCCCGTAAGGATTTACACCCTCGGAAACCCTGTACAGGGTCGCTATGGGTCGGAACCGACTCGAAGGCACTTAACAACAACAACAACATGTGTATAGTCACCATTTATGTTGTGTATGTTCTTCAACACTTTAAAAAGTTCCTGTGCAGCAGATTTGCCTAATGCAATACGTCCTCTTATCTCTTGACTGCTGCTTCCATGAGTGTTGATAGTTGATCCAGGAAGAATGAAATCTTTGAAAACTTCAATCTTTTCTCCATTGATAAGAATGTTGTTTATTGGTCCAGTGGTGAGGATTTTTATTTTCTTGACATTGAAATGCAATCCATACTGAAGGCTGTGCTCTTTGATCTTCATCAAGTCCTCTTCACTTTCAGCAAGCAAGGTTGTATCATCTGCATATCACAGGTTGTTAATGAGTCTTCCTCCAATCCTGACGCCACATTTTTCTTCATAGAACCCAGCTTCTCTTTTTATTTTCTCAGCATACAGGTTGAATAAGTATGGTGAAAGAACACAACTTTGTCTCACACCTTTCCCAATTTTAAAACATTCAGTGATCCCATGCTTCTTGGTCCAGGTACAGATTTCTCAGATGTACAATTAAGTGTTCTGGAATACTCATACTTCTCAATGTTGTCCATAGCTTGTCATGATCCACACAATCGAAAGCCTTTGTGTAGTCAATAAAGCATAGGTAAACATCTTTCTGATGTTCTCTGCTTTCAGCCAAGATCCATCAGACATCAGCAATGATATCTCTTGTTCCAGGGCCTCTTCTGAATCCAGCTCGAACCTCTGGAAGTTCTCTGTGTATAGTCACCATTTATGTTGTTGACAAAGGCATTTGTAATGAATAAGTCATTGGTCTTGCAAAATTTCTTTCATCAAGACCACATTTTATCAACTACTGACCCTTCCTCTTTGTTACCTACATTTTTATCATAGTTATCAATAAATCTTGATTGCATGTTTGGTCAATTTCAAATTGAAGAAGTTAAAATTCTTCATTTTCTTCATCACTGGTTTTAGTTTTCATTGTTGTTGTTAAAATGTAGCCAAGTAACTTTGAACCAATGGTGACTTGGTATAGAGTTTCCAAGGAGCAGCTGGTGCGTTTGAATCACCAACATGTGGTTAGCAGTTCAGTACTTATCCTGTAGATCCACCCTGGGAGTCCACACTAGTCATTGTTGTTGTTGTTAAGTGCCATCAAGTTGGTTCCGACCCATAGCGACCCTGTACAGGGTTTTCGAGGGTGTAAATCTTTACAGGAGTAGAAAGCCTCATCTTTCTCCCGCGGAGCGGAGACCTCTGGTAGTTTCGAACCGCTGACCTTAAGGTTCGCAGCCCAATTTGTAACCACTACGCTACCAGAGCTCTAGTCATTAGTGGTTGAATAATATTAGTATCAACTGGTCTTCCTTTTGTTGTTGTTAAGTGCTGTTGAGTTGACTCACTCCAAGTCATAGTGACCCTGTTTAGGGTTTCCCAGGAGCAGCTAATGGGTTTAAACTGCTGGCTTAATGGTTCGCAGTCCAGTGCTAATCCTACAGCACCATATCAGGAGCCCCTTGTAGATATATGGATATTATTCTATTACAGACAACACTGACCTTCAAGACATATCTTGAAATGTTCTTTTTGACAGTGAATGTAACACTATTCCTCTTCAATTTGTAGTTCCTGGAATAGTAAGTCAATATGATTGTCTCTTTCAAAATGGTCAATACCAGTTTTTTTCATGTCACTAACAGCTAGGATATTGATCTTTATGCATTTCATTTTATGTTTAAAGACTTCCAATTTCCTAGGTTCATACTTTATCCGTTCTACATTCTGATTATTAATGGATATTTGCAGCTGTTTCTTTTCATTTTGTATCATGTCGCAGCAGAAAACAAAGGTCCCAAAAGCTTTGTTCCATCCACATCATTAAGATCATTTCTCCTATGAGAAGGCAGCTCTTCCTCAGTCATTTGTTGAGTACCTTCCCATCTAAAGGGCTCATCTTCTAGCATTATATTAAACAAGGCTCTGCTGCTATTCATAAGGTTTTTTCATTGACTAACCTATCAAAAGTGATCTGTCTGTCCTTCTTCCTAGTTTGTTGTAGTCTGGAAGCTCCACTGAAACTTCTGATATTTGAAATACCAATGGCATAGCTTCTAGAATTAAAGCAACATGCAAGCCACCAGAATACAACAAACTGACAGGGGAGTGATGTTCTGATATTTGCTTGCTTTATACTTTCGTTGCTTTTATTTGCTAACAGCACACTTATTTCCCTTCCTCAGGCTCTGTGTATGGAGGTCAAGTGTTATGTTAGCCTCAGCTTTATGTGTGGGCATGTATCTGTTTCTAAAGTTTGTCCATCTCATGATTTTTGATTCAGTGAAAGAACAGTAGAATGAATGAGAGGAAATTCAAGGATTTCTTTTCAAGAATTCTTGTAATAGGCTCTCTGATCATCGTTGTCTCTGATAAAGTAGAATGAAAGCCTGGAATTGCTGACAGCCGCTTTGCCATTCTGGTGTGGTGCTGCAGGTTAATGCGCTGGATTGTAAGGTCAGTTTGAACTGCAAGGTCGGCAGTTCAAGCTCACCAGCCACTCCTCAGAAACCTGATACAGAGTTTTTGGAACTGACTCAAAGGCAACTTAATAACAATTTTGCCATCACCAGGGGAGAACCTTCTTAAGAACAGAGCTCACTGGAAAAAAACAAAACAAAAAAAATCAGAGGTATGAGACAGTGACATATTTGGACGTGCAAATCTTACTTTATCTAAAGTCAGTCAGATCATTCCTGAACTTTTTAGTTATATAAGAAAATTCTGTTTTTTCCCCTTGTTGTTGTTGTTAAGTGCCATCAAGTTGGTTCTGACTCCTTATGACCCTGTGTAGGGTTTCTGAGGAGCATTTGATGGGTTTGAACCACCAACCTTGCAGTTAGCAGTCCAGTACTTATCCTACAGCGCCACTCAGTTTCCTACGTTTCTACTGTTGAAATACCATGACTAATACATTTATTTATTATTTGATTTTTTAAGCTCATCAAATATTTTGTATTCTTTTGGTACTCAAAATCCTAGACATTCTTTTTGACATTAATAGACTTTAAGTCACAGTGGCCTAGCCTTCCCTCAAAAACGTTTCCACTTACAATGGTAAGAGTATTGTGTCTGAACCATAGCACATAATTACTACTACTCTTCAGGACATCTAAAGAAAAGTATGATTTCACACATTATAAGGAGAAGCACCTTGAAAAAGTAATACAAGTCATTGCTCAGACATGAGGAAAGAAACACAGGAGTGTGGGAAAAATGAAAACGTTAACTACTAGGAAGATATATCCCAGCCTTGAAACAACAAACAGACAGGCTACATTATCACTTCAAGTAATAAGTTGATAGAAAGGTGACAAGGCCCTTATCAAAACAAGGTGACATTGAAGTTGGAACACTCATACTGCAGAAGTGGTGTTTGGGAATGAGGAGCCGCCCCTTCTTTGCTCCAAAGGAGTCACAGCTCTCTCTAGTCACTTACTTTTTCTCCCTTGACTTTCCTGTTGCTAACAGGGCTCCTATTGGTTAAATAAGCAGTTGGGCATGTTGTCAGGAAAGAGCAACACTAGAAGAGGACATTATGTTTAGTAGAGGAACCCCTCAGTGAGACAGATTGCCACAGTGGACTCAGCCACAGCAGAGATCAGGAAGACGGCTTAAGCCTGGGGAACATTGTGTTTGGTGGTGAAGACGGCACGGCATGGAGAACATTGCATTTGGTGGTGAAGATGGCACAGGCCTGGGGAACATTGCATTTGGTGGTGAAGATGGCATAGGCCTGGGGAACATTGTGTTTGGTGGTGAAGATGGCACAGGCCTAGGGAACATGCCAGGTGTTGGAGGCCACTTGATGGTAACCAACAACAAGAATAAGTACGCAAGACTGGGTTTAGGCTTTCATTTCATTATGGTGTATGAAAAACGAAGTCTTTCCAAATCCAGTTCAACTTTCATAACTAAGTAGCCAACAGTTGCTTTCACCGTTCATTTCCAGATACTGGTATATATGACAAACAAAACCCCTTTTTCCTTTAAGGGGAAGAGTGTTACTGTAAGACTGTCTACCGCACGCAGCCCCAGGATCACCAGGATAGCCAGCGAGAAGGAAGCTCGGCTTCCCATACCCAGCGTAGCACTGCCTCTCAGGTCTCCACACTGAAAGATGTAACATGTAGGAATTCCAAGAAAACTACAGCTTAACAGCCAGATGTTGGCCAAAGAACCTTTCGAAGTTCTTATCTATACCACCAGGTCTCCTAATGACATCAATTTCAGATCCTTGTATAGAAAATACAACCAAGCAAAACAAAGACTCAGATATTTGTTTTTCCCACTTCTGAATTAGTGGTCTTATAGATTTTGTTTTACAGTTTATGGAAAATCAGGTAGTGATATTTCTTATTAACAGAAGGTTGGCAACAAACAGAAAATCCTGTCTTCAAACTCCACCAGTTTACAGGAAGGTTGGAGGAGCCCACCAGTCTGTTGGTACCAGAATACTAAGGAGAATCTGGTGCCTTGTCCTGGAACCTCTCCAACTCACGGGTCACAAAGACCTGTGCTTGAGCCAGTGGTGCATGGCAGCGTTCAATGTACTGGTGCACCTTTTGCATGGATGCCTGGCTGTCCTCACAACAGTAGAACATCTTCCAGATGTTGTGTCTCTCCAGAATCTTCACCATGGTGTCAACTGACTTGCACATGGAGCTGTTGCAGCTCTGCCTTGTTGACCTCGCGCTGCGGCCCTCGGCGTGGACGCTCACCTGTACTGGACATCATGGGTCTGCCCTCTCACTGCAGCTTGCCAGGAACTGCCCTAATACATTTATTTCATGTTTGAAATAGAAAGTATTTTTTTGCTCAAAATGTATCAGGAATTTATTTGGTCACATTCAGTGAGTATATCTCAAAGGATCTAGGCCCTATCTTAGGTGGTAAACACATTAGTAAGACCCTTAGTACGTACTTCTCAGAAGATGGATGGTAAGCAAAGAAGGAAATAATTAAAATACCATGAATTCCCATAGCAATGATATTGCTGTTAGGAGTAGGTTCCAACTCCCAGTGCCCTGTGTTCAAGAGAGACGAACACTGCCTGGTCCTGCACCATCCTTACAACCACTGCTGCTATTGTATCATAGCTTTTCACTGAGGGTCTTCCTGGTTTTTCGCTGATCTTCTAGGTTACCAAACAAGATGTCCTTCTCCAAGGACTGGTTCCTCCTGATTATGTGTCCAAAGTATGTGACATGAAATCTCACCATCTTCTCTTCTAAGGAATATTCTGACAGTACTTCATCCAAGACAAACTAATTCTTTATTCTGGTAGTCCATTCAATATCTTTTACCAACACCATAATTCAAAGCCATCAAATTCTTCTTTGCACTTCCTTATTCCCTGCCCATCTTTTGCATGCACAGGAGGCAAGTGAAAAATACCATGGTATGGTTTAGGCACATCTTACTTTTCATAGTGATAGCTTTGCTTTTTTAACAATTAGAGAGGTCTTTTGGAGCATGTTTGCCCAATGCAAGATGCCGTTTGATTTCTTAACTTCTATTTCCATGGGTTTTAAATGGATCCAAATAAAATGAAATTCTCGATAATTTTAATCTTCTCAGTGATGTTGTTTATATGTCCAGCTATGAAGATTTTTGTTTTCTTTACACTGAGTTGTAGATAATCTGAATGTGTAGAATGTACAAAGTATGAACCTTAGAAAATTGGAAGTCACCATAAATGAAATGGAAAGCATAAAGATTGATGTCCTAGGCATTAGTGAACTGAAATGGACTGAAATTGGCCATTTAAAATCAGATAACATATGGTCTACTATTCTGGAAATGTCAGATTGAAGAGGAATGGCATCACATTCATCATCAAAAAGCATGTTTTAAGATATATCTTGAAATACAATGATGTCAATAGTGACAGATCTGTTTTGGAAGAAGTGCAACCAGAGTGCTCCTTGGAGGCCAAGATGGCTAAGCTTCGTCACTCATACTTTGGACACATTGTCCGGAGAGAACAGTCGCTGGAGAAGGATGTCATGCTGGGTAAGGTGCAGGTTCAGAGAAAAAGAGGAAGACCCCCAACGAGATAGATCAGCCAGGTGGCAACATTGATGGTGTCAAGTGTGGCAGCAGTAGTGAGGTTGGCCCAGGATTGGACATTGTTTCGTTCTGCTGTGCATGCGGTCGCTATGAGTCGGTTCTGACTCGATGGCACCTGACAACAACAACAACAGTAGTGATAGGATAATACCGTAGGCCTACAGTTCATATGCTTGCATTTCAAATTTATATACCTACCAGTAATGTCAAAGATGAAGAAATTGAAGATATTTGCTAACTCCTGCAGTATGAACTTGATCAAACATGCAATCAAGATACATTCATCATTACTGGTGGTTGAAATATGACAGTAGAAAACAAAGATGAAGGATTATTGATTAGATAATATGTTTTGGTGACAGAATCAATGATAAAATTTTGAAAATTTTGAAAACCAATAACTTATCCTTTGTTGCTTATCCTGTAGCAGGAAGGGTTATGGAAAAAAAAAAAAAAAGATGTCAAGTCAGGATCCAAAGTGGAGACTTTAGTCTAGAAAGGAATTTCCAAGGAACTGAGATATGATCGTTGAGAAAGAAGAATATCAATCTTTGTGGTGGTAGTGGGTAAGTGTTCTCAAGTAGGTTCTGACTCATAGTGACCCTGGGTTTCTGAGGAGTGGCTGCCTGGTGAGTTTCAGCTGTCAGGTAGGCTTAATGTGTAGCACCACACAAGGGCTCTATACTCTTTAGACACGTGCAGATAGAAAAATCTTCTCATTTATTCAACTTCTTTTCCTAATAGAAGTATAATGGATGGTCTAGAGTCTCTCTTGTCTTGCAACAAAATAAGCCACTATATTTTGTATAAGACTCATACTTTGGGAAAGAAGTAGCTACTAGTTAGAAGCCATCTCTTTTTTTTCAATGAGCAGGAATGGCAGAAGGAGCATATCCTGGGAGATCTCAGCTGTGGCCACAGATGAGTCGCTGTGGCTATTTGTTTATCTATTTTACTGTCTGGATGTTTACCTTTTGGTTAGTCCATTTTCTTTGTGATTTTGTGTGTTTTGCAACTTATCGTTGAATGTGAGACACTTTGTTGTATTCTAAAATTTGTTGTATTCTAAAGTGTTAATATTTTGTTTTCTGGTTTCTGTGGGAGATTTCTGATTGTCCATCCTAGTGGCTCCGGGATCAACCCCCTGGTTCCCAACCAGAAAGTTCCTGCCCCTGCCAGCTGCTCCACAAGAGAAACATTCAGCATCTGCCTCCACAAAGACTCACAAATGTGGGGAACCATGGGACAGCTCTACTTTGTCCCACAGAGTCTCTGTAAGTCAGAATCGATCCTATCCCCCAACAGTGGGATGGGTATCTTCTCCTTGGAGCCACTAGAGGGCATTATGATCCGTTTTTTAAATGCTCATTTGATTGTAAGTGTCATTAGTTGGTTCTGACTCTTAGAGACCCTGTATAGGGTCTGGTAGCGTGGTGGTTACCAATCGAGCTGCGAACCGCAAGGTTAGCAGTTCGAAACTACCAGCTGCTCCGCGGGAGAAAGATGAGGGTTTCTGCTCCTTTAAAGATTGACAGCCTCGGAAACTCTGTTCAGGGTCACTATGGGTTGGACTCTAGGGTTTTCGAGGAGCGACTGACAAGCTTGAAGTGCTGACTTTGCTGTTCTAGCTGACCTTGCAGTCTAGCACATTAACCCCCAATGCCATAATTTCTGGAATTCAATACACTTAGATAGGGCTGGGAGATTACAGTTGCAGATATTGATGTTAAGTCTTGCGTTAAATTTTCATATGGCTAAGGGAGAAGATTCTCAATGTTTACCTTCATAGGAATCCCCACTCAGGCTCAGTCACAATGTCCCACTGAGGGCAAGGTGCCCATCATTTTCTTCTATGCTTAAGTATTTGGTATGTCATTCAAAATACAAGCAACATTGCTGGTTCAAAGTATTTAAGGAATTTTAAAGACTTCATATGTTAAGTCAGACATTCAATATGTTGGTTTTATCTAGAACATTCTAGTTTAGGAATTTGGTATTTTCCCCAGTTTCAATGTGGAGAAACTTTTAACAAAGTTGGTGTGGTGCTGTGGGCTAATGCGTCAGACTGCAAAGTTATTTGAACTGTAAGATCGGTGGCTCAAGCTCACCAGCTGCTCCTTGAAAACCCTATACAGGGTTGCCATGGATCAGAATACACTTGACGGCACTTAACAACAACAACAAATATTGATTAAATGAATCTTATATATATTCTTATTGTGGCACTGTGGAGTCCTGGTATGGCTGTAGATAAATGTGCTAGATTGCAAAGTTTGTTTGAAATGCAAGGGGTTGGCAGCTCAAGCTTACCAGTTGCTTCTCGGAAACCCTACACAAGGTCACTACTGGTCAGAATCTACTCAGCACTTAACAACAACAACGACATATATAGATACACACACACACACACACACACACATATGTATATATATATATATCTGCTAGCATAGTGATTACGAATCGGGCTGTGAACCGTAAGACCAGCAGTTCAAAACTACCAGCTGCTCCTCGGGAGAAAGATGAGGCTTTCTGCTCTGGTAAAGATTTACAGCCTTGGAAACCCTGTTCAGGGTCGCTATGGGTGGGAACCGACTCGATGGCACTTAACAACAACAATATTCTATCTATCTATCTATCTATCTATCTATCTATCTATCTATCTATCGATGATATATATATATATACAGAAATAATCTAACCTGTCTGGCAGGAGATTCTTTTGTGTTGTTGGACAGTATTCAGAGCAGGAGACAAGCAGGGCAGGAGGAGTGGGATATAAGTTACATGTCTCTGTCCTGAGATTGAGAGAGGAAAAGAAAAACCAAACTAGCCATATCTGGATCCTCCCGTTTGGTAATTTGTTGTTAAATGGTGTCAAATTAGTTCTGAGCTATAGCGATGCTATATAGGGTTTCTGAGGAACAGCTGGTGGATTTGAACCGTCAACCTTGTGGTTCACAGTCCAATGCTGATCCGACAGTGCCATGTCAGGAGTCATACACCTGTATAAACAGTGTAGCTCAAAGTGCATATTTTCATCTACCCCTTAAGCTTTGATGATTATAGGAGTTGGACTCTACTGAAGCCATTTTGAGTTTGGTTAACATGAATATGGTGGGCTGCCTCTAGGAAGGTCTTTCTGCAACTCCTTTTTGAAACTTATCACTTCCTTTCTCCAAATCTCTCAGGGTTTGTCTCTCTGAAATATGCCTATTTTTTACCTCCTCATACCCTAAGAACTCTTTTGCTAAACCAAACCACGAGACTCTTTTTCTTTCTAGTTCAAGAAGAAACTTTAATTACATGTATATCTGTATAGAAAGTGTGTTAATTGTAATTGCAGACATGTGAAAGTGGGCATTACACTGGAAGAAAACACAACAGCTTTGTGGGGGAAAGTAAGGGAGAAGGAAACCATGGTTCTCACCACAGTTATAGGTCCTGTCTATGAGCCTGTTGTTAAATAAGTTAACACTTCTCAAGTCTCTGTCAGCCTTTGCAAGCCTTTGTCTTTTTTGTACAACTAAGGAGACCAGTAGGGAAAAGGCTTCTTCCCTACACCTAGACAGAATTTTGATTTTACAACTGGCAAAGCAAGATCCATGAGGTCAGGGAGCCTGAGCCTCCCACCACCCCAGGAATTGTTGCTGTTTACCTGCCCCCAGGTTCATTAGCAGGCAGAGGAGATCCAGAGCACAGACAGAAAAACCCATCAGGCCAGCCTCAAGAGACAGCTCCTAACACAAGAGAACACCTGTAGGTGAGTCACACACGCACCTTTACCTCTGTCTTATCTAGTTCTGTCTTAGCAGAAGAATTTTTAGTAAAGTCAGGTAGAAGAGGAAAAGAAAATAGATTCATGGCATTAAAGAAAAAAAAAAAGAAGAAAGAAAAAGTAGATGAAAATACTTAGTAAATAATTGTTGAAGGAAAAAATGTTCAAGAGAACGTAGAATTCACTACTTGCTCAGTTCCAACTCATACTGACTCTGTATAGGATTTCTAAGGAATGATTTGTGAGTTTGAACCACAGATCTTGAAATTAGCAGTCCAGTGCTTATCAATGACTGCTGTAGTTGATGGTTATGTGCCATGGAGTTGGTTCCGACTCTTAGAGACCCTGTTATAGGGTTTCCAAGGCTACAAATCGTTACAGGAGCAGAAAGCCTCATCTTTCTCCTGCAGAACTGGTGGTAGTTTTGAAATGCTGACAGATTAGCAGGCCGACTTGTAACCAGTACGCTACCAGAGCTAAGTGACTAGAAACCCCTCAAAACATACTGCCATCCAGTCGATTTGAACTCAGAATGCTCATATGAAAATCTTTATTCAAGCAGACAGTCTCTTCTTCTTTACACAACGATTAGGAAGCATAGTGTGAAAAAGAACTTAAAACACTGAACTAAATAAACATAATGTTTAAAAATATTTAGTTGAAGTATTAGCTGCAGCAAGCGTATTGTTATTAAGTGCTGTCGAGTCTGTTCCACCCCATAATGACCCTGTATAGGGTTTCGGAAGAGCAGCTGATGAGCTTGAACCGCCGACCTTGCTGTTCCAACCAACTTTGCAGTCCAGTGCATTAACACACAGCACCACAACAGGACTCATGAATATTAGGAGTTGCAAAAGAAGAAACACTTTTAGATGTTATCTACTTTTCATACTCATCCCATTCCATTTTGTAGGATTTTCTTTTTCTTTTCTCAGATGACAGCTTCGAGTTTTAGTTGTGCTACTTATACATTGCATGGAGATAGAGAGGAACCAACGGAGCTAGGATTCAGATCCAGGTTCTTCAGACTTCAAATCCTCTACTTATCTAAGCCATTGGATGAGAATCACTGACCTAGAACTGCGGAATCCAAAATTTTGGTGAAACACAAAGCCCCCCAAAATTAAATTGTGCACTACACATTTTAGTTGTTTATAAATGGTACACATTATATTACTGGGTTAATATAGAATATTAAATGTAAATCACTGGTGTTAACTCCTGGTGTGGAGCTGTAGGATAAGCACTGGACTGCTAACAACAAGGCCAGCAATCAAACTCACCAGCTGCTCCTAGGAAACCCTTCTCAGGGTTGCTGTGAGTTGGAACTGACTCAACAGCATTTAACAACAAGATAAACTAGAAAGAGATGATAAAGAGTTCTGCATAAAAATTAAGACGAAATTGTATCGTTTTAAAGTGATACATAACTCTATTATTTTCATGTTCTAAAATTTTCTCACAATCAATTCTTTACAGTCATCCTTTTCTACATTTGCTTCTTAATAAATCTCCTCCACTCCAATTAAGGTTCTCTCTTGATGGTAGCATAGTGATTACGAATCGGGCTGCGAACCTTAAGGTTAGCAGTTCAAAACAACCAGCTGTTTCATGGGCGAAAGATGAGGTGTTCTGCTCCTATAAAGATTTATAGCCTCAGAAACCCTGTGCAGGGTCGCTATGAATCAGAACCGACTCCATGGCACATAACCACCACCACCACCTTGCGGGTTTGCAGCTTTTGGTTTATTGTTTTCCATGGCATGCATAGCCTTTAACTTTGGTATTCTTAAATTAAAAAACAAAACAAAACAAAACAAAAATGCTATCCATTCTGGTGCATTCTGTATGCTGACACTGGGTCTCCTTCAGTCTGCAGGCCTCACACCGCTATTTTTCAGAGTGCTGTGGGAAAGACTACTTTAGCTGTCAGCCCTCTGGGGGAATTGCCTCTGCTGTAGAAAGCTGCCTTCTCACAGCCGCTCCTTCTTCCAAGAGCAATCTACATCCAACAGTGGATCCACACAGAGCTATTAAGGCCCAAGCCCTTTACCCCACTCATTCAGCTCTGAAGGGTCAACTCCGCTCCACAGCTAAAGTCACCTGAGGCTGTGGTTAGGAGTAAATCACAGCCTGCTTCACCTCCTAACCCAGTTCTGCTTCCCGCTGCTCCTTTGAACAGGTGTTTATCACAAACATCCTGCATAATAACCCCCAGTGACGTGGTCATTCCTGTGAAGTGTTACCTGAATACTGTCACTGTTTCTTCAGAATAACTATGGCACATACAGCTTCCTAAGGGCCGGAATTATATCCGCATCTCCAGTACTTCACATCCTACCTGAAATGCCACGAGCACTCGGTAGACACATATTTCTCTAAGGAATAGTACTATATTAGTGTTTGTATTTTTCTTTTTGCTCCACAGAAACCCTATACACGGTCGCTATGAGTCAGAACTGACTCAAAAACATTTAACAGTAACAACAAAGTGGTTTTGGGGGCATAAAAGGGGATTGTTCCATATGTGTAGATTCATTTATCTATCTTTTTGGAAATTCCCTGATATCTTCTGTTATACTTCTTTATTACATGATGTTTAAGACATAGTAGGATGAATCAAAAATTACCCACCTGCCCACACAGCTGATGACAACATTGAGCATGCACGTGAAATGAGTCTGTCTAGTAGACAAGTGAAAGTGGATTATTTGGCAAATTGTTTGCAAATCAGTCATGACTCTGCCTATGAAATAATCCACAACAGATTTGGGTTTCGAAAACTTTGTGTGTGATGGGTGTCAAAACAACTAACGGAAGAGCATAAACAAAAGCGTCTACATATTTGCAAACAAAATTTGGAACAATACTCAAAGGAAGGTAAAAGTTTCTTTAAAAAAATTGTTCTTGGTGATGACACATGGATTCATTACTATGAGCCTGAGAGTAAACGGCAGAGTATGAAATGGAAACATCCTCAATTGCCGACCAAGAAAAAGTGTAAAAGTCAGCCATCACCTGGAAAATGGATGCTTAGAGTATTCTGGGATTCTCAAGGCCGGATACTGGAATATTATTAGGAAAGAGGTTCAACACTCAACAGTGTTCATTGCAGTGAGATGCTCACTGAGAAGCTGAAGCCTAAACTTCAGATCAAATGCAGAGGACTGCTATCTAAAGGCATTGTGATCTTGCTGACAATGCAAATCCACACACCTCTGCCCAAACTGTTGACGCTCTACAAAAATCTCATTTTGAGGTGTTAAGGCATTCTCCCTCTGGTCCTGATCTTGCTCCATGGGACTTTCACTTGTTTGGTCCCCTAAAATCAGCCCTTCCAGGACAAGATTAATCTCTGATGAAGAAGTGAAGACAGTGCATTTGTGGCTCACAGCTCAGCCTAAAGCAATTCTTAATAAAGGACTATGAAAGCTTGTTGACAAATAGACAAATTGTACTCAAAAGCTTGGGGATAATGTGGGAAAATGCTGTGTTTGTATTTTTTAAAGGTTGGTTAAAATGCATTCTACAGGCAGAATGTGGATTATTTTTGATTCACCCTCATATATGGTGCTAATAAAATATCAGAATGTGAAATGGACTGTTTCCATGGTTTTAAAATTTGGTGCAGTACAAATTTAAGAGCTGTTGGTGGCAAATACACCAACTCCTATATTCTAAAAAGTCTTCTTTATGAGACATTTTGTTGTTATTGTTGCTGAGTGCCATGGAGTCAGTTCTAACCCATAGTGACTTTAACCACCAACCTGACTTTGCAGTCCAGCACATTAACCGACACCACGCTCCTTTCTTTATAATGGTCTCTCTAAGGTAGTTTATAGAATTGTTAGAAAGGTGATCATTTGAGGACAAATCATAGAAGAGATTTTACTGTTGTCCCTCCCTTGCTAACCCTAAGCCTCCAGAGAGATAAAGGGGGTTTTAGAAACTGTGTGAACAGAGGTTTGTGGAGTCCTGGTGTAGCACTGTGGGTTAATGCACTGTACTGCAAAATCGGTTTGAGCTGCAAGGTTGGTGGTTCAGTCTCACCAGTTGTACCTCAGAAACCCTATGCTATGGGTCAGAACTTACTCCGCAGCACTTAACAACAACAACAAAGGATGACTTGGAGTACTGGTGTGGTGCTACAGGAGAATGCACTGGACTGCAAGGTCAGTTTGAACCACAAGGTCAGCAGTTCAAATCCACCAACTGCTCTTTGGAAACCCTCTAGAGGGTCCCTATGGGTCAGATCCGAGTTGACGACACTTTAAGGATAACACAGGATGTCTTCACCTGTATATCCAGAAGTGAGGACATAATTCCCCTTGTAGGTGCTGCTTAACAGATAAACCTCCCAGTGCTTTATTTGGGTGCGCCTGTGGAGCAGAGAAATGGTCATTCATGTGGGAACCCAAGGAATCTCCAAGTTGACTTTGCACGTAGGGACTTGGGAATGTCTGAAGGTGCAGCTCTAGCTTATGGGAGGAGATAATGTGGAAAGCAAGGCATGGCAAACTTTAAACATGAGGACATTCATATTTTTATTAACAATTAATTATAATTTTTCAGTTTTCCATGGAATGACTGCAAGTGATGATGTCCACCTGAGACCCATAAAGAGCCTGAGGGATTGGACCACACCCTTATGAGTCACTTGTAGAAAAAGCCCAGGGCTGTTTCTTTGGTGTCCTATGATAGCTCAACCCACTGAAATCAATTGTTCATAATCTTTGATCCATTGTTGAACATTATGGTGACTTAGAAGCAGAGAGATTTAAACATGCTAAATTGTTTAATTATTTTTGTCAACATAAAGCCCTAGGGCTGTACATGGAGGTACTAAGATAGATTTGAAATGCTCCTCTGCTTTTGCTAGAATGACTCTAAGTGGAATTGGCATGTGGAGGCCAGGACAGACAGACACACTGGGCGTGTACGCTGCAAGACACTGTGCTAGATGCTTTCCAGATTTCTTATCATTTAATCTCCCCAGCTAATGAA
Source organism: Chrysochloris asiatica (assembly GCF_000296735.1). Taxonomy (NCBI): domain Eukaryota; kingdom Metazoa; phylum Chordata; class Mammalia; order Afrosoricida; family Chrysochloridae; genus Chrysochloris; species Chrysochloris asiatica. The sequence continues at coordinate 22,819,247 of NW_006408523.1, read as the reverse complement.
GAGATGCCATTTGCTCTCTTACATGGGTGAAGAACTGAGACACAGGTTAAAGCACTTACTTAATATGATACCTACACTAAGTGACAGAGCTGCCAGACAATCATCAAAGTCCATTGTTTTCACTTCATGAAAAATGAGGTTTCAAATTAGTTTTGAAAATAATAATCAGTTATAAAATATTATGTTGGGAAACTCTCCTATATTGAAATGTTACTGATAAGCAGTGAGCATAACACATATTTTTATAAAAAATACTATAATATTCTCTAGATGAGTACTAACTGAAATGATACACAATTAGTACTTAGTACAGTACATGACACACCGAGTAAGTTCTCAAAAAGGAAATGAGTCATTTATGTTATTGTTATTAGGATAGTCTTACTATTTCCTTAGCGCAGTACACTGATATTTTTATCTATTTGTATCTACCTACCATATAGTCATCCATCTATCTATTAAACAAACAACCAAACATTGCCATCAAGTGGATGCTAACCCTAGAGGCCTGAGCAGTACCACTCTGGAGGGTCTGCAATTTTTCACTGGGGCACACAGCCTCATCTTTCTTCAGTGGAGTGGTTGATGGGTTTGATACACTGACCGTGAGGTTTTCTTAGTTGTTGTTAGGTGCCATTGAGTTGGTACTGACTGATAGCGACTTTATGCACAACATAATGAAACGCTACCTGGTCCTGGGCCAACCTCATAATCATTGCTATGTTTGAGCCCATTGCAGCTGCCACTTGTTGCCAGTCCATCTCATTGAGGGTCTTCCTCTTTTTCTCTGACTCTCCAATTTACCAAACATGATGTCCTTCTCTATATGTGTGAAGTATGAGAGAGAAAATCTGACCATCCTGGCTTCCAAGGAGCATTCTGGCAGCCCAATAATTAACCCATTGCCCCTAACTTTCTATTAATTTCAATAAAATAGGAGATAGTTCTAGTTTAAAACAAAGTGCCATGCCGAAAATAGCATGGATTTTGACATCAGTCAAGACACATTTTCATAATGACTTTTAGACTGCCCAATTTCTCTAAATCTATTGAGGCTCTCCTTTGTTTTTTTAATACTTTATTGTGAATTATGTGATCATTTACATGGGAGAACACTAGCTGTACATTCATCCTATCGTATATTGTTTCATTGCCATGGTTACATTCCGCTCCATGAATGATCAACCAACCAAAGGGTATACCCTGCAAGCCTGTCCCCTGGTCATCAACACACAGCCCCTCTCCCTCTCTGGGTCTAAAGTCCCCAGCCGCTCCATCTCTCCACGTCATCTTCTCTGCCTCCATCTCAGGCATCACTGCTTCTCTGGGTAGGGTCCTGCACTCCGCTCTTCTCCCTTGATGGTCCCAGGGACCTCCACTCCTGGACTGCAAAGTCAAATCACTCCCCTCCTTTTGCTACAAAATGTCTACCTTTACATTTCCAACCCTCACAATCAGTCCTGATAACAATTATTCACCATTGTATTACAAGAGACCTATCTGCATTTCCTTTCATCAGCTCTACCCAGACAGATTGGATACTCTGCAGTAGAGATTCTACCTTCCTCCACACCCCCTGGATCTAGGTTCCCTCTTGAAAGCTTGCAAGTCAGTCACTTCGTGTCTTTGTATCCCCTCATTTTAGTTAGCGAATGTCCAAGTTGTCCATCCCTGTCTACTCTGTGTATGGAGGAGATGGGAATGATCCTCACTGTAAAGATTTGTTCCCTCTTTTGAGCTACTGCATCCATAGGTGTAGGTCAAGTTCATCAAATTGTATCAGATTACTCTTTTTTTCCTCTTCTTTCTTCTTATAGTTGAGCTCTGATCATCCAGTCATTGAAGCCAGGTCAAGTGGGTATTATCTGCAAGTGTGGATGTTCTTGTGCATATGCCCTCTCTTCTTATCAGCTGGACGCTTCATTCTGGGCTCAAGAGTCCCCAGGTCTCCACCCGTGTTCACAGGAGTCTATTGAACGTTGTAGGGCTTAGCTCACAGCTTCTTTGCTGTTTTTCTCTATTGATTCTCTTATGGGGCCTGAGATTCTGCATTTCAGCAAAGCAGGTGGTCCATCTAACATAGTTTGAGCAGTAAGCTTGTAATGATCACTGGAATGCAGAAAGTTTGATCATGTACTGAAGTGCTGTCTTTTAATCTAAAATGATGGTAATAATACCTCCTTTGAAGAGTCATAATGGACATTAGAGGTGATTGTTACATGAAGGACCTACCCTGATTTTGGTTGCGTGGTAAGAGTTCAGGAAGTATTTTCATTATGATCCTCTTTTTCGGTTGCTTGGCACTAAAGCTAGTCATGGTTGAGAGGAATATAGGAATCATCTTGTGCAGGATATTTTGGCTGATACATGAAACTAAGACTTACACAAGGGGCTAGTCCAGAGGAGCAGACAACACTTTGCAATCCATCGCAGTGCCTTTCATGTCATAATAGCTGAATACGATTGAGAAGTAATAATACGATTGAGAAGGAATGATCTAAATTTAAGTTTTCAAAGAGGACTAGGGTGTTAAGAATTTGTTGTGGTGTCCTTTTTATCCCCTTGATAGTAATAGAAGAGCAGGCTTGAACAAATAAGTTGATGAAGATACACTTAAAAATCAAGCTTTTACTGATTTGAAGATAGATAAAGTATTATCGCTGGCAACAATGACAAAGTGTTATCACATTCATATAATTATTCATCTGATTTTCCTTTTCTCCCTTAAATTCCAGTCAGGATTCAATATTTAAGAATAATACTTGGCATTTCATAGGTGAGGAGAAACTTAAATGTTTGTCCTTAAAATGTGTTTATGTATTATAGTACTGATGTATGTTACTATTTATGTATTATTGTATTGTTTTCATTAGAATTGTTATCTAATTTTGTATTTGAAATAAGTAAAATATACAATGTCAAATAAAATTGACAAAGGTAAATGACGGTTAGAACCTGAACTGTCTTGTGTTATAATTGTTTAGTTTTTAAATTCTCTCTTTCTAGCACTAAAGGTAGTAAATGACACATGAATGCAAAAATTATTGGAATACTATGATGGGTAATAAGGACATTTTTGTGCTATGATCAAACAAGCAAGCATGAACCACACTAAAATGTGGTATTTTTTCCCCCAACACTCTGCTTTTCCCTTTCCAATGACCTTTTCCAATGACCCTCTTTATTACCAGGCACAGAATTTTCTTTAGACAGCTAGGTTTTCTATCTCCAGAGAGACACTGGCCTGATGATTCATTCATTTTTACTTTAGGAATCAGAAAACGACTCCTTGCAAATTATACTTTTATACACACACACGTATTATATAGCTATAAACCACTGTGTAAAATCTTGATAAGTGGAAAAAAGATTGAAGTTATCAAGGATTTCATTTTACTTGAGTCCACAATCAACACCCATGGAAGTGACAGTCAAAGAAATCAAAGGGTGTATTGCATTTGGTAAATCTTGTGCAAAGGTGCTCTTTAAAATGTTAAAGGGCACACCTGCCACTATGAGGATTAAAGTGCACCTGATCCAAGCCAAGTAGTTTTAGTCACCTCATATGCATACTAAAACTGTACAATGAACAAGGAAACGTGATGAAGAGTTGATGCATGTGAATTATAGTGTTGATGAAGAACATTGAACATATCATAGACTGCGTGGTGGAAGTCCTGGTATGATGCTGTGGATAAAGCACTGCACCACAAGGTCGGTTTGAACAGCATGATCAGCAGTTCAAACTCACCAACCACAGGCTTTGCAGTCTGGCGCGTTAACCCATAGCACCACCCTAGGACTCAGTTATATGTTCAGATACAAATAAAGAAAAATATTGATTTTTCAATATTTTTAGTGCCACCTTGGTTTCCTTCAAGTAATATTACAGAAACCCAAACTTGTTTGCCTCTTTGGAGATTAGCTGCTAAAATGGGAATAAGGTGACTCTGTAGGATGAGCAGTGGACAGCAAACCACATGATCCACAGTTTAAGCCCACTAGCTGCTCTGTGGGAGAAAGATGAGATTACTTGCTCCCGCAAAGATCAACAGCTTTGGAAACCCTGTGAATAGGGTCAGTATGAATAGGAACAGACTAGATGGCACTTAACAATAAAAACAACACAATTATTTCAAAATAATAAAAGACAGTCTCTACTAATTGCGATTGTCACAACTGTAGAGATAGAAGTTTTATAACACAAAGGGGGAAATAGTTAATCTTACATTCCAGAAACAGAGAATACTAGGATCATCAAGGGAGAAGAGCACAAGCAGAATATGGGACCCTATCCAGAGAAGCAGTGACACCAGAGATGGAGGCAGAGATGAGGACATGGATAGAGGGAGCAGCTGAGGACTCTGAACTCTTGGAAAGAGGGACTGAGTGCTGGTGGCCAGAAGGCAGGCTTGTAGAATGTGCCCTTTGGTTATTTAAATTATGTAGTCCTGCATGTTTTTGTGTACATCCAAAGGGGGAAAAAAACCAAAACAGAGGGAATAGAAGCAAATACTGTTGAATGATGATGCATGGAGGGGATTGTAATCAGTGCAGTGAAATGATGAGTGTAAAACCGATGTTCTCCCATGGGAACTATTCACAACAGAAACTTAAAATCAAGAAAAAAAAAAAAAAAAGACAGTCTCTAAAAACTAGTCTTTCTGACAAGATTTCATAGAGTAATTAGAATTTGATTTTTGAATATAGGGTCACTTGTGATTTGTAGGTGACTGAAAAACAGAATCAGGGCTGAGGGGATTAGTAAATAATGTTAATATGTCTTCCCCACCCCCATTTCTCCAAGTTTGGAAACAATTTGGTGTTTTTATATATCACATGTCATCTTATTACTGATATAAATGCATTTGGGAAATTTAAGTCTTCTATCCAAGTGGGTTTGTTAATGTTTTGCCCCCAGCTTTTAGGGACACATTGCAGTTAGAGAGATCCTATCATAGCCAGTAGCAGTTCTGAACAATAGAGAATTTCTCCCAAGAGGACCTACTTCTATGAACGTCGGACTGCAAGGACACGTTTCTGTGGGAAGACTGGAAAGTACAAGATTGGGCAGTGTTTCGTTCTGCTGTACATGGGGTTGCTGTGAGTCAGAACCAACTCAACTGCACCTAACAACAACAACAACCCATGCCTAGTTTCTGCTCCCAAATTTACCAGCCAGGAATCTTACAACTCTTCTTCTGAGGAGAAGACATAAGAGTAGAGAAGAAAGGGGTCACGAAGTTAATGAAGAAGTTAATATCTTTCCCTTACATTTCCAGCTATGTGATCTTTGTATCAGTTGGCTTAACCATTGAACTAATACCCATTTTCATCTGTCTTTTACTTCTTTTTGTTATGTTATGTTTTTTTAAATTCCCATCTTCCTGATTCCTCTATGACAATTGGTTCTGTGCTTGGGTAAGGAACAGTGGAGCTGTTTATTAGAATAGTTGAAATTCTTACTTTGTGCATTGAGCCAGAAAACTTGAAAAATAGACAGAGAATGGAATTTAGGGATGAAAATTGCTGGCATGCCAGGGTGGGTGGCTTAAGCTGTTAGGTATTTGATTTATAAGTATGCTACACTGGAATTTGTGTAGTTGGTTTTAACTGGTGGGGCCTTGTGGACAGCTGCATACCTTAGGCTTAATAAGCATGACCACTGCATGTAGACTTCGGTGTTATATTTGTGGAATTTTGTACAAGAGGGCTTCAAAAAGATGTGGAAAAATTCCAGTAACTTTCAATTCCATTTTCCGCTGAACTTTTCAAAGCCCCCTCATAGGTATTTATGCAGCATGCTTGTTGTTATGCAAGCAGAGATGCAAATGTGTCTCCAAACACTAGTCTTTTGGGGTTAGATCATGTGGACTGCTGGCATTAACTGCACTCCACAGGCACTGTTAGAGCCTGCTATTGTATTCAGAGTGCAGACAAGCTGTAAGACACCAAAAAAGGAGTATTTAGTTCTCAAAGCAAACTGCTTCAGTTAAAAAAAAAAAAAAAAAAAGATAGCAAAGAACCACAAGGGTATCTCTGAAGTGCTAGTTACAAATTGTGTGTGCCAGACCTGCGTTGTTGTTAGTGCCTTCGAGTCAGTCCTGGCTCGTAGCAACCCTGTATAGGGGTTCTGAGACTTTTTGAATCTTTACGGGAGCTCAAAGCCTCATTTTTCTCCAGCGGAGCAGTTGGTGGCTCGAACCGCTTACCTTGTGGTTTGCAGTCCAGTGCTTATTCTATAGAGCCACCATGTTTCCGTTGTGCCTGCATGTTGTTGTTGTTAACCGTGGTCAAGTCGTTTCTGACTCATAACGACCCTGTATAGGGTTTCCCAGGAGCGGCTGCTGAGCCTGAACTGCAGTTCAAAGGACCTTGCAGTCCAGAGCATTAACTCACAGCGCTACATAATATTAAATGGAGACTGCATGTTCTTGTAATGAAGATAACGTGGGTGAGCTGTCATTCAGAAGTTCTGTGTCTGCTGTTCAAAAGAAAATGGGCAGTCATAACTGTGGCTCATTGTAACTTAAATACAGGGACTACCTGTAGTTCATTTGGGACTGGAAGCTCCATGAATTTGGGAGCATGGCATCTCTGGTGAGTCTTTTCCCCTAAATGTACCAACAGAACCCTGATTATTATAAGCTTTAGAGTTAAAATGTAATAAATATAAGTTTATAATTTTTATTATAAACCAAAAGATGGAGTAACTGATGATATCAAGGGATTTTCTTTCTCTTGACTGCATGTATCCATGAAGAGGAAGATCTGTCTGAGTAACAATTTGCATCAGTCTCTACATTCATGTCTTACTCCTCCCACTTAAAAGAAGGAGAGAGTAACTTCAACCATTCGTGGTTTGAGGGCAGGAGTCCAGCATGCATTGCTCTCCTCTTTGGGTGATATCATCCTACAGAGAGCACACATTCTGCTCTTTTCCTTCATGGACTAAGATTTACAAGGTAGGTCCCTTCCGGGGAGGTCTCTGAATGTGCAGCTCTGCCCATGACTGACTGGGCAGACCCAGATGGAATTAGGCTGATAGCCTTGCAAGTCTATTGAGCTGAACACCTAAGTTATGTGCTTTAGTTAAGTTATGTGTATTATTAATCAATAATAAAGTAGGCATTTTGTTCTCTATCTGCCTGACTCTCATGGCTGCATCTCAATTGATGTTAGACTTGGGTATGGAGAAATGATATTATTTACTGGGCTCCTAAAACTTCACCTTGAGGATTAATGATATTTCCCAATGTTATAGATAATTTTCTTGGTATTATAAAATTCTTCTTATTGAACAAAAATCTGCTTTTAATATCTCTAGTATTAGAGTCCTGGTGTGGCACTATAGGATAAGCACTCGACTTCAAGGTCGGTTTGAACTGCAAAGTCAGCAGTTCAAACTCACCAGTCACTCCTTGGAAGCCCTAAACAGGATTGTTGAGTCGAGACAACTCTAGGGCACTTAACAATGAAATATTGATTTGGTATAAACTGCTTTTTCCTGTCATTGCTGTTGTTAGTTGGGGAATCCTGGTGTGGCGATGTAGGATAAGCACTGGACTGCTAACAGAAAGGTCGGTGGTTCAAACCCACCAGCTGCTCCTTAGAAACCCTATACAGGGTCTCTATGAGTATTTAATAACAACAAAAAATTCTTAGTTGGGTTCCTGGTGTGACACAATAGGATAAGCACTGGATGGCTAACTGCAAGGTTGACAGTTCAAACCCACCAGTCACTCCTTGGAAACCCTATATGACAGCATTTAACAACAACAATTCTTAGTTGCTGTCAAGTCAGTCTCTGACTCAAGTGACCATAAGCACAACAGAACAAGACTCGGCCTGCTGCTGCACCATCCCCATAATAGATTGTAGATCAGACCACTGTGATCATCCATAGCTTTCATTGTCTTAGCCGATTGCTCCTCTGAAACCTGTTGCGCATCATAGCAACACACAAGCCTCCATTAAAGGGCAGGTAGTGGCTGCTCATTAGGTGCACATTGGTCAGAAATAGGAACCTCCAAGGAAGATGAGAAGTTTACCACCACTGTCCCCTCTAAGACGCTTTAGTAAACCAGGTAAGATTATTCTGGATTATAAGTGAAAAAAGACACTGAAATACAGAATCAGGAATTTGAAAGCCAGGTGACCCTTTAAGCCATCTATTCCAATGCACTCATTTGTTTTTTCTTTTTTCAGTAGTTTAAGAAACTGAGACTGAGGGTAGATAAGATCCTAGCTTGCTCATTTGTGGCAGAACTCTATCCTCTGTTTTTATATAACCTTGACATGAGCTGAGTTTACACTTATAATCAAATTAGAACAAACACACATGATTACCAAAGGCCTATAAATCTTGGAACTGCTTTTAAAACGAATCACCTAATTTAGCTCACTCTTCCAATGAAGTATACTCTATTGTTTATGGCATCCCCTTTACACTTTGAGAGTAATAATTTTTTTCTACCTTCTTTATTTCACTTGATAAATACTGATTTCTTCCCGGGTTTCTACTGGAGCTTGAAATTAATATTGTTTTCTAGACCAGTATTACCAATTATATGAGCCACATGATGGCTATAGGGCCTAACTAATGTTGAAGGGTAGCATAGAGGTAAATTTCATTGTTAAGAAAAATGTGTCATTTCATAAATGCATATGATTAGGCTGTAGAGGCAGAGAATGATTTAGCTACACTGGGAACCCTGCTCTCTGCTAGCCTCCAAGAGCGCTCTTGCCACTCCTTTTCAGGGCTTGCCAACGTTTCCTTCAACTTCATCAAGAGCTTATTTCTCCTTAATGACTAGCCCGTCCTTATTTTACATCATTGTACCTCTCTTGAAGAATGCATACAGCTTTTTATTTATTCCTTTGTATGTATATGCTGTTGTAGATTTTACAGCAGGACAAGATTCTTGTTTTAAAGTTTTTATTGTGAATTGAGTGATAGTTTACATGGGGGAACATCATTTTTACATTAATTGTTTAAATGCAATGATTACAATCTCCTTTGTGCATCATCATTCAACAGTATCTGCTTCTATTCCCTCTGGTTTTTTTGGTTGTTGTTTTTTGGGGGGATGTACACAAAAACACTCAGAAATATATAAACATTTAAACAACCAAAGGGCACATTCTGCGTGCCTGCCTCCTGACCACCAGCACCTGGCCACCAGCACACAACCTTACTTTTTCCATGAGTCTAGAGTCATCAGTTGCTCTATTTCTCCACGCCTTCATCTCTGTCTCCATCTCTAATGTCACTGCTTCTCTGGATAGGGTCCCACTTTCCACTCCTGCTCTTCTCCCTTGATGGTCCTAGGGTCCTCTGTTTCTGGACTGTAAGATTAACTATTTCCTCCTTTATGTTATGAAACTTCTACCTTTACAGTTGTGACTGTCACAATTGGCCACCATAACAATTGTTGTTGTTAAGTTCCACTGAGTCACTTTCAACCCATAATGACCCTGTATAGGTTTTCCAAGAAGTAGCTGGTGAGCTTGAACTAACAACCTTATGGTTCAAACAGACTTTGCAGTCGAGTGCATTAGCCCACAGTGCCACACAAGGACTGCATTGTAAATTGTAAATTATAACAACTACTCCTGTTGAATCACAAGAATCCCATTCCCATCTCTTTTCACCAGACCCACCTATACAAGATGAATACCATTCAGTGGGGTTTCTACCTTCCCCCTCACACTCTGAAACTAAACTCCCCCTTGAAAACTTGTAAGCCAGTCATCACTTCGTGCCTTTATAGCCCCTCCCACTTTAGGTAGCCAATGTCTAAGTTGCCCGTCCCTATCAACCCTGTACAAAAAGGGGATAGGATTGATCTCGGATGTGAAGACTCCTTCCTCTCACTTGGTATTTTGAGCTACTACATCCGTAAGTATAGGTCAAGTTCATCAAATTGTAGCAATGTACACTTGTTTTCTTTATCAAAAATTTTTAAAAATCTTCCTCTAGCCAACTTTTGATCATCAACCCATGGAAGCTACATTGAATGAATACTATCTTCCTACAAGTTTGGGTGTTCTTGTGTGTCTCCCCTCTCTTCATATCAGCTGCGCGCTTTGCTGTCAGCTCTAGCCCTCTGTGGCTGTGTCCTTGCCCATGGATTCAGGGGTTCCCAGGTCTCACCACACATCCTCTTCTCTCTCTCATCTCCAGGTCAATGTGAGGCTATGAAACGTGGTCAAACTCGGCCCACACCTTCATTGCTGCATTTCCCCCTCTTCCATTCATCAGGTGACCAATGTGGTCGCCAGCAGGCTTACATGCCTGCTGACGTGTTCCCTTTGAGTTTCATTTTTGGAGGGGAGAACAAGATTTTGTGAGGAGAATAAAGATAAATATAATGAGAAACAGGATTGGCTTGTCTAGACTTGTAAACCCAGTCAATGGGTGAGTCCAAACATAGCCTCAAACACTTAATTCATAGTTTAATGTTCTTTTCAACATTTTTATGGGTGTCAAAGAAAAGTTTATTTAGCAGAAAAACTTAATATAAAGTCATGTAGAAGTCCTAACAATAAAGACAATAATAAAAGTGAAAATACCAATTGGATGTAATTTCACAACTTAGAGGTAATTTTTTTTTTTTTTAAGTTTTTATTGTGAATTATGTGCAAGTTTACATGGGTGAACATTGTCTTTACATTCATCCTATCGTATTTCATTACCTTGCAATGATCATAATTCCCTGCATTATCAAACAACCAAAGGGTACACCCCACATGCTTGCCCCTCGGCCACCAGCACACAATCCCTCTCCCTCGTGAGTCCAGAGTCCCCAGCCACTCCTTCTGTCCACGTCATCGTCTCTGCCTCCATCCTTAGTGTCACTGCCTCCCTGGACAGGGTCTTGCACTTCATGTTTCTCCCTTGATGGTTCCAGGGATCTCTGCTCCTGGACTATAAAATCAGTCACTCCTCTCCTTTTGTTACCAAACATTTACATTTACCTTTCCAACATAGAGGTAACTTTTAACAATCTTACCTCTCTCCACATATTCCTGCCTCCATTATCTACTTATGTCCATTATCCTGGCCATTTGTCCAAGTTAATGTAAATTCCCATGTACCGCTATTTGAAATGCCCACATGATTGTGCATTTTAAATATATATTTCAATATTAACCTGTTCCTGGACATACTTTCAAGCTCAGTATTTATTTTTTTAATGTCGCTTTTGTCTGGCTTTGAAAAAGAGGAAGGATTAGTAGTTGGAAAATATGGCCTAGGTGATAGAAATGATGCTGGAGATTGCATGATAGAATTCTGCAAAATCAATGACTTGTTCATTCCAAATACCTTCTTTAGACAGCATAAGAGATGTCTATACACCTGGACCTCGCCTGATACAATACATAGAAATCAAATTGATTACATCTGTGGAAAGAGACAATGGAAAAGCTCCATATCATCAGCCAAAAAAATGCCAGGAGCATACTGTGGAACAGACCATCAATTGCTCGTATGAGAATTCAGACTGAAGCTGAAGAAAATAAAAACAAGTCCACAAGAGACAAAATCTGACCTTAACTATATCACACCTGAATTTAGAGATCATCAGAAGAACAGATTCGATACATTAAACACTAAAGACGAAGACCAGAAAAGTTGTGGGATGACATCAAGAACATTATACAGGAAGAAATCAAAAGTCATTAAGAAGACAAGAAAGAAGGAAAAGGTGAAAATGGATGTCAGAAGAGACACCAAAACTTGCTCTCCAGATTAGAGATGCTAAAGCAAATGGAAGAAATGAGGAGGTGCAAGAGCTGAAGAGAAAATTTCAAAGATCGGCTCGAGAAGATAAAGCCAAATATTACAACAAAATGTGCAAAGATGTGGATTCAGAAAACCCAAAGGTAAGAACATGTTCAGCATTTCTCAAGCTGGCAGAACTGAAGAAAAAATTCAAGCCTTGACTTTTGTTATTGAAGGATTCTCTGGGCAAATTGTTGAAAACCGTGGCATCAGGATTGGAGGAAGACGCATTAACAACCTGTGATATGCAGATGATACAGCCTTGCTTGCTGAAAGTGAAAAGGACTTAAAATATTTGCTGATGAAGATCAAAGAGCACAAGGACTTCTTTCTTCTAGGATCAACTATCAAAACTCATGGAAGCAGCAGTCAAGAAATCAAACGACATATTGCATTAGGCATATCTACTGCACAAAACTTTTTTAAAGTATTGAAGAGCAAAGGTATCAGCTTGAGGACTAAGGTACACCTTACCTAAGCCATGGTATTTGCAGTAACCTCATATGCATGCGAAAGCTGGGCAGTGAATAAGAAAGACCATAGAAGAATTGATGCTTTTGAGTTATGGTGTTGGAGGAGAATATTGAACCAACAGATCTATGTTGAAAGAAGTGCAGTCAGAGTGATCCTTGGAGGCCAGGATGGCCAAACTTCATCTCTCATACTTCGGACATGTTGTCAGGAGGGACCAGTCGCTGGAGTAAGGTATTATATTTGGTAAGGTGGAGGGTCAGAAAAAGGGAAAGACCCCCAACCGAGATGGATTGACAAAGTGGCCGCATCATAGGCTCCAGCGTGGCAACAATTGTGAGGTTGGACCATGATCGGGCAGTGTTTCCTTCTGTTGTGCATAGGGTCTCTATGAGTCGGTACTGACTCAATGGCACCTAACAACAACAACAACCTTTTTATTGTTGCTGTTGTTGTTAAGTGCCAATAAGTTAATTCCAAATCATAGCCATCCTGTATAGAGCAGCTGGTGAGTTTGAACTGCCAACCTTGCTGTTATCAGTCCAGTGCTAATCCTACCGTGATACAGCAGGACTCCTAGGGAAATTAAAATATTTACCAATATTTAATGTGTTTGCTATTTAGTTCACACACATATCTTTAAAGTATTTGGAATGTATTGTAGTTTGTATTGTAGTTAAGGCTCTGTGGTAACATTTCAGCTTTACATTTTCCAACTAGATAACAGATTTCCTAACACTACTTACTGAAATGTCCATCTTTCTTTTTTCCATTGATGCCAGGTAGTCAGAGGTTTATACTTGTAGATAAACATTAGAATTTTATTGTGACTATCATATTTTCCACCCCCTTGGAATTGCATTGAATTTATAGATTTCATTTAGGGAGGTTAATGACATTTTACAATGTAAAACCTTCCTGTTCAAGAAGAAGATTATATCTCTACATTTATATGAGCCTTCTTTTCTCTTTCTCAGGAGTTTTATAGTTGTCTTCATTATAGTCTCTGTACATTCTTACTGCTTATTTCCTTTTTTGGTTGCTACTGTTACTGACTTTATATAATTTACTTGCCTTCATATTTAACAGTGTTAGAGATTCTGTAATGTTTTCATCTGTGGGATTTTCAAAATTAATAACATATATAACATAATCATTTTTCTCAATCTCTCCAATAGTTATACTTTATTCTCTTCTTAAAGGACCTTGCACAATTCATACATTGCAATGTAACTCATAGTACTGTTGAAAAGCCTCCTTACCTTTTTCTCATTTTAGTGGAAATGTTTAGTGTTTCACCGTTCAGCATGATGATAATGCTTAGCATAGAGTATGAACTCAACAGGCTTCTGCTAAATTAAAAATAGAACATGAGTTCTATTTTTAATAACATGTATGGTTTTTGCACAGTATCCAAATTACATTATATCTGAAGTGACATGGCTTGTGTGGAGCCATGGGTCTGAACCTGGGTGGTTGGGGCTCTCTGACGTGTGCTCTCCAGGATTGTGTCTTTCTCCGTGACAGTGCACTCGCAGTGGGGAACAAGTAACACAGGAGTGGTCCTGACCCACTGAGCTGCACCACTTACCTCTTCAGCTGTTGTAGCAGCAGGGCTGGAACGTAAGCTCAAAGCAAGGACGTGCAACCCTATGAGCTGAAGGGGCTTCCATCCTGAGACCCAAATCTCCACATACACAGCTAGGATAGGGATCCCAAGTGTATACATCATCAAGAGGCCTCGAGGAGGAAGACAGCCCCATCCTGTTCTGTCCCCTCTCAGTCTCTCATCACCGGGAACACTGTCTGGAGGCCACCATCACCACGAGGCCTGCTTCACCTCCATGATCACCAATATGGCACCACTCCCTTCAGACCTTATGTGCCCTACCAGCATGTATTCCCAAGATGTGCAGAAAATGGAGATCAGGAGAACCCAGGCCTGATTCTGAGCCAGACTGCTTCTAAAGTCAAGGCCGAGACGGTACCACCATCTCTCCAGTCTGAGGTGGGGGTGCATCAGGATGCAGGGGTGCTGAAGAGGCCCGTTCCTGGAAACCCAATTGTGGAGACAGTTTTGACCAGAGGCCAGTTTGGAGCAGCTCAGTCAGCCACCAGGGGCTGGACCCGCATGTGAAAGAGGGTTGCCTGGTGCATGATGATCCTTCCACAGGAAGTTTTGGGGATGACAGTGGCTTTGATGGGTCCCAACTAAGCAATGGATTTAGACTGGATGTGGGCTTCAGCAAATGGTAGGGAGACACATGGGGCAAGAAGCCACACTACTCTAAGACCTGTAGCAAAAGCTTGAAGAACAGCTTGCTGCTACTGAAGCATTCAGCGAGCCCAGTCACACAGGGCTCACCAGGCTTCATCCAGCACCCCTGCATCTCATGGCAGAAGCCGTATGAGTGTGGCCACTGCGGCAGGATATTCAGCCGTAGCATGCATTTCATGCAGCACTTAACCATTTATAACAGCAAGAAGCCCTACTAATGCAGCGAATGAGGCCAGGTCTTCAGCCAGAGCTCGGACTTGGCATGGCACGGGTGACGGCACACACATGAGAAGCCATATACCTGTAACCAGTGTGGAAGGTCTTCATTTGGAGCTCATACTTATTGAGGACCAGTGCATTGACACAGATAAGTTGCTCTGAATGCCACTAGGGCAGCAAGATTTTCCATAGCTGCTCCTGATTCTTCTGGCACCTGAGGACCCACACAGAAAGAAGCCTGCAGCAAGGGCTCAGGCCAGAGCTCCCAGCTCATCCAACACCAGAAGTCCCACTCCTGCATGTCACGGGCATTTGGGGCCTGGGAAGGGGGGGGGGTAGGCTGCAAAGAACACAGGCCTATTGTCCTACCTTAAGGTTACAGAGGATGGGAATCTTGCTTGCCCATTCTGTCAAATGGCCACTCAGCTCTGCATGAGCAGTGTCCCCAAATAAATTCTTTCTGGATGTTAGGGGAAAAAGAACAAATAAAAATCCTTATAGGACCAGGGACATGTATGTCCAAACAGACATTATGCAGACATTTGCGGCTGATCTGGCTTTGCACATGTGTGTACAGATTACATACATGTTGATATTATATGTTGTTGTTGTTAAGTGCCATCAAGTCAGTTCTGACCCATAGTGACCCTGTATAGGGTTTCCGAGGAGCAGCTGGTGAGCTTGAACCACCAATTTTGTAGTTCAAACGGCTTTTCAGTCTGGCGTATTAACCCACAGCGCCACACCAGGGCTTCTTCGATATTATATAGCCTTTTATAATTCAAATTGCCATCAAATAGGTTTTTTTATTATTATTTTTCTTTGTCATTATAGTAAATACATGTTGTTGCTAAGTGTTATTGAGTTGGTTCCGACTCTTAGTGACTCTGTATAAACATTTCTGAGAAGCACCTGGTAGGTTTGAACTGCCAACTTTGTGCTTAGAAGTCCAGTACTTACACTACAGTACCATGTCAGGACTCCATGTTACTGTTGTTGTTAAGTACCGGGGAGTCGGTTCCAACTCATAGCGACCCTGCACAGGGTTTCCAAGGCTGTAAATCTTTATGGGAGCAGAACGCCTCATCTTTCTCCCATAGTTCCGCTGGTAGTTTCGAACAGCTGGCCTTGAGGTTAGCAGCCCGATTCGTAACCACTATGCTACCAGAGCTCCTTCCTAGTAAATGCATATTGTTGTTGATAAATACTGCCTAGTCGGTTCTGACTCATAGTGACCCTGTATAGGGTTTCTGAAGAGCAGCTGGTGAATTTGAACTGCCAACCTTGTGGCTTGCAGTCCAGTGCTGATCCTACAGCACCACACCAGTATAGTGTCAGTTTATAATTAAGTCTATAACACATATGTTTATATATATAATATACCGGTGGAGGAGGGGCTTCAAAAAGTTCATGCAATTGTTGTAACAGCCCACCACAGATGGAAACAATTTGAGGATTTTTGTAAGATGACCACCCCCAATGCACCAAGTGTATACCACCTAATGATGTTTTTTTTTTTTTTTTAATGATTTATTGTGAATTATGTGATAGTTTACATGGGAGAATATTACTTTTACATTCATTCCATCATATATCATCTCATTGCCATGGTTACAATCCCCTCCATGCAATCCTTTCCCCATGCCCCTCAGGTCTTCAGCACACAGTTGCTCTCCCTTTCTGGATCTAAAGTCTCCAGCTGCTCCATCACTCCACATCATCATCTCTGGCTCCATTTCAGGCATCACTGCTTCTCTGGGTAGGGTCCCGCTCTCTGCTCTTCTCACTTGATGGTCCTAGGGACCTCCGCTCCTAGACTGAAAAGTCAGTTACTCCCCTCCTTGCTATAAAACGTCTACCTTTACATTTCCAACCCTCACAGTCAGTCCTGATAACAATTATTCACTATTGTATCACAAAAGACCTATCTGGATTTCATTGTATCAGCGCCACCTGGACAGATTGAATACTACTCACTGGAGATTCTACCTTTCTCCAGGCCCTCTGGTTCTAGGTTCCCTCTTTTTTTTTAAAATTAATTTATTTATTTTTAAGGTTTTTATTGTGGATTGAGTGAAAGTTTACAGGGCACATCATCAGTTTCACATTCAACCATTCATATGACTTGTTTCATTACATTGATTACAATCCCCTCCATACATCATCAGTCAACAGTGTTTCTCTCTATCCTCTTTGGCTTTTCTCCTTTTTTGGGGTGAAAAACTTTGCCTTTTTGGAATTTACAGTCTCGGCTTTTAGGGAAGGTTTTTACATAGGGAAGGTTTTTACATTTATCTGTGGATATCCAGGGCTCATGTATGCGATTACTAACAAGCATAACTGAATAATCAGATGAGGGACAGTTTGCTATGTCTGCTAGGTGGCTAAAGTCTGATCCTCAGAGCCTATGGTTTGGACGGTCTGCAACGCCTGGGCCCACAGGGCCTTGAACTCCTGGCCGGGTCTGCACGGTCTACATCCATTTCCCCATTATTTATTATTTGTTTAGGGGACTAGATTCCCTCTTGAAAGCTTGTAAGCCAGTCACTTCTTGCCTTTGTAGCCCCCTGCCCCCATTTTGGGTAGCCAATATCCAAGTTGCCCATCCCTGTCCACTCTGTGTGTAGGAGGGGTGGGAATGATTCTTGCTGCAAGGGCCCACTCCCTCTTTTGAGCTACACCACCTAATGATGTTTTGCTGCTAAAATTCTAACTGAAAGGTTACTTTAAAAAATTAATATATATGCTTTTTATCAGTGACTCATCCATTAATAAAAATTAATGAGGTGATGAATTCAAGGAGTTTGGGCATCTTCGTGTAAATTAGAAAATCACATTTTGATAGGGTGAAGAAACAATGGGATATGCATGAGCAAGTAAAGGGGAAAGTCATAAGGCTTGTGTAGAGAATTCTGTTACCTACTTCTGGGAACCTTAGAATGAAGTGAAATATCTGAGACTAACTAAAGGTGCTGAGACATTGGATTTGGTAGCTGAAAGATGCCATTTCTCATAAAGTATATTTACCTTATGTCTAGGTTGAGGCTCAATCCAAATAAGGTATTTTAATTTCATGGTAGAGGCTAGAGTATTAAATATCCATGAGATATTTTATGGAAGAAGAAATTCCTTGGGAAAAGTCGAGGTTTCCTTTGATCATACCGACTGTTTCTGGACAATCATGTATGTAATCGAGCAGCATGGACGGAAGCAGAAACCAAAAGGAGTTTTTGATTCTGGAAAGATGGAAGGTGTTAGTGAAGATTATGAAAATCTACACCAGAATTAAAAATAGTCAGAGGCTGGGGGGTAAAGGGTTAAAAACAAACAAACAAACAAACAATAGGTGCCACTGACCCAGGTTAGAAGAGTTTTGAACAATCTGAGCAAAGACCCCACTGATGAGAACAAGAGAAAAACGAAGAGGTAAGAAAAATGGACTCACCAAAAAGAATTCAGCTTGAGTAGGGGCTCTGTAGGATAAGCACTGGATGTGAACCATACAAGGGCAATGATGCAAACCTACCAGCCACACTGTGGGAGAAAGATGAGATATTCTGCTCCTGCAAAGAGTTACAGCCTTGAAAATCCTATTAGTTGGGCTGGAGGATAATAACTAACAACAAAAAAGGACTCAGAAGGACCTTTGTTACTTGGAGGGGAAAACAGTTTTCACCTAAACTTCAAGTTTAATTTTAAATTGGACTTCATGTGCTCTCTAGGTCAAGAAGGATGGAAATACAGTATTGGTTTCAGGTTAGTCTCTATTCATTCTTCCAAGATTTCTCTCTGAGGAAGGTTGATGGCTTACTTCTTCCATTGTGCCTGTTTTGTACTTGTTATCAACTGCCTTGGTTCAAGCAGATCGAATGGGATCACCTCATTCCCTAGCTCCACTTATGCAGAGGAGAAAGGGATACTTCCTGACAAAAGGAGAATGAAGGAACATACCAGGGTGCCACATCAGCTGAAAGCAAAGTTAAGATGAAACAAGTACAGGAATGACTCCCAGGGCTAAGGGTGCCTGTTCTGTAACTCCGAGCTTCTGGAAGTTTGTATGTTGTTGATGTTGTAAAGTGCCGTCAGGTCAGTTTCAACCCGTAGTGAACATGTATAGGGAGGGTTTCCAAGGAGCAGAAGGTGAGCTTGAACTACTGACCCTGCCGTTCAAACGACTTTGTAGTCTGACGCATTAGCTCACAGCGCCACAGGAGATCTGTCCTCAGTCTGATTGTCCACTTATATGCCGTTTGTGAAATCTCACCCCTGGTCTCTCATTTCTAAATCTTTGTATCTTTCCTTACTGATCTCTATTTCACTCTCTTCATTTGATTTATAATACACATTTCTAAATTTTTCAGTCTTCTAAGTTGAGGAGTGATTTTAAATTTATTTTTTAACACACAGACTGTTATTTTTTAAAGGAAACAATGTCTGAAAATGAAAAATAAAATAGCATAAGACCATATCTTGTACCTAATATCCTGTTACCTTAATTTTATTTTTTATAAAACACTAATTATTAACTTTCAGGATGGCTTGGTCAACATATAAGATGAAGATTTGTGAAAAAATAAATGACTTGAGTTAAAGATCTTTTTTCTTTGAAAACTAGAAAAAAAAATGATGCTTAAAGAATGTTTAATAAAACTGAGGACATTCTTAAATTGAGCATATCTTTGCAAAGATGAACACAAATAATGTTTTCTGCAGCTTTTTATTGGGAAATATATGAATTTTTAAAGTGACAATCATTGTCTTGTTTTATTTTAGCAGGGAATATTTTAATTTTAAGGAAGTCTGGTCGCATAGTGGGTTATACTATTGGTTATATGTTGGTCTACTAACCCCAAGGTCTGCCACTCACATCCACCATTTGCTCTGTGGAAGAAGATGAAACTTTCTGCTCCTACAAAAGTTACAGGTTTGAAAACCGTATACAGGGTCACTCTGACTCCAAATACACGCTACAGCACATCACCGCCACCATTTTAATTTTAAAGAAAAAAATGGAGTCCGTTTTTTTTCAGTTTCCTGTCTTGATTTCTTCTCACCACTAATGTGTAAAGCATAATAAAACTTTGCAGAGTAGAAAATAATTATGATAAAAACAGATCATGTTCAACATATGAATCATTTATTATCACTGGACAGCAGCTACTATCAAACATTTGGGGTCTAGTCCTGCTTGACTTGCCTTGGTAAGAATTTCAAATGGTAGACATTTATATTTTTGATTCAGTGGATTGTTTCAGAGTTCTGCCTCAAGTATATACAGAATCAGTTTAAAATTTGGGACATATAATCCAAACCTTCTTCTAATAGTCAAATACTTCAGAGAAGAAAGTCTTGTGAAGATAAGATAATATTCCAGAAATACAGTTTCTGATGATCTAGAAAACAGAATTTGTAGTTTACAGTGTTGTTTTAAAGGAATTTAAATAGTGCTAGATGTGATTTCTAAGGCACTCTGGTAGCGCAGTTGTTACGAATCAGGCTGCGAACCTTAAGGTCAGCAGTTCGACACTACCAGCCGCGCCTTGGGAGAAAGATAAGGCTTCTACTCCCGTAAAGATTTACAGCCTCGGAAACCCTGTACAGGGTCGCTATGGGCCAGAACCGACTCGACGGCACTTAACAACAACAGATGTGATTTCTACTTGCTGTAAGTTACTTGCTCCCTCCCAACCCCAACTTAACCAGATTTATATTGCTCATGTATTTATCATAAAAGATGATGGCAGTAATGGTGAAGATAAAGTGTGTGTGGGGAGTCATAGCTAGAGCATGGGCCCTGGGAATGTGGGGAGAGATTATGACATAAATACACAAGTGTGTTGTTCAGTCTGGGCATAAAGAGTACTCCCCGATTCTTCATAGACAGAAGGAGGTTGAAAGTCATGGTTTCAGAGGAAGATAAGCTTGACACATATGCATGTTGAGGTTTGATATTGAATTCTCTAGTAAGTCTTGGTGTGGTGCCGCAAACTAATGTGCTAGACTTCAAGGTCGGTTTGAATCTCAAGTTCGGTGTTTCAAACTCACCAGCTACTCCTCGGAAACCTTATATAGGGTCACTGTGGGTCAGAACCGGATCAATAGCACTTAACAACAACAAGAAATGAAGTAAAAGAGTCCTTGTGTGATGCTGTGGGGTAAAACAGTGGACCGCAAGGTCACTTTGAGCTACAAGGTTGGTCGTTTAAATTCACCAGCTGCTCCTGGGAAACCCTATACAGGGTCGCTATGAGTCTGAATTGACTCGATGGCACTTAACAACGACAACATTGAGGTAAAAGACACGGCTACATGGTATCCCAAATCTTGTAGTAGTGTGACCATTATACTGCAGGGTTAGTATA
Organism: Chrysochloris asiatica; assembly: GCF_000296735.1. Taxonomy (NCBI): domain Eukaryota; kingdom Metazoa; phylum Chordata; class Mammalia; order Afrosoricida; family Chrysochloridae; genus Chrysochloris; species Chrysochloris asiatica. The sequence goes on along the minus strand of NW_006408523.1, from coordinate 22,798,129 downwards.
CTGCAACCTGAGCGTGGGCATGGAGGAGATCAAAGGTTGAAATGATTTAGGAGGTAAGTCAGGTATGACCAAAAAGCACAAGACAAGAGAATTATGGATAATAGGCTGGCTGAAAGAAAGGTAAAGCCAAATTTGTTCAACAAAACTGAAGACTGCTTATCATGGAAATAGCAATTCCAATGATATGAGCTAATGTGTTTGTCACTTTGAGAGTGCAAGTCCTCTAATGATGGAAATTGTGGCCAAAGACTGGGGTATTTATGATTTGACCTCATAGTATGATATAAGGCCTTGTCATCGGTCCAGTAGCCAGTGTGTCAAGCAAGCTGAATCTAGGCATGGTCACAGTACCAGTAAAGAACAGAGTTTAGAGGTGTTGTGGGTTGATGTGCTGGACTGCAAAGTCGGTTTGAACCAGCTCACCAGCTGCTCCGTGGAAAGCCTACACATGGTTGCTATAGGTCGGAACCGACTCGGAGGTATTTGGCAACAAGAGCACAGGCATCCCAGCTCCAGAATCTGCATTCTGAACTGTTCTAGAATAGTGTATCTTTAAAGGGAAATTGATATATTTTGTCAGTCCGAGAAATTGAAAAAATATTTTATTCTATTACTTGCCAATGGGTACATCTCTACTAACTCTCCTTTTCATTTTCATTTTTCTTTGGTGTCTGCTTCAATTTTTCTTAAAAGCATTTTACCTCCAGCATTCTTTTATGATCAATAGTTATGCTTTTGTGTTACCCAATGTATATTTTATTGTGTACTTTAAATACATTTATAGAAGAGCTATATATTTTTGCTACATTAACTTGTCTTTTGTTTTAAGACCTTTCTAGTTATTAAGAAGCAAATCTGTATTTGTGTAATTCTTTTTAAAAAAGTAGCACACTATGTACTTTAAAATATTTATTATTTTTTGTGTTCACATAAAGTTCCTCTCTGAAAAGGTCATGGAAAAAACAACACTGAAATTGAGTTATGATAAATATTGAAAATACTTATGTGTATTAAAGGAATGGGGAATGCAGTGACATTGTAGGATAAACACCGGACGGTGAACCACTAGGTCGGCAGTTCGAACCCACCAGCCTTCCATGGAAAAAATATGAGGCTTTCTGCTCCCGCAAAGATTTACAGCCTAGGAAATCCTATACAGGGTCATTATGGATCAGAACTGACTCAGTGGAACTTAACAGCAAGAACAACAACATTCAGGGAATACTAATCAAATGCCTTTTTATTCAGAGTGGGGAAGGTATCTTGAAACATTTGGTGGACAATGGTAGATTTAAATTTAATTAAATATGAAGCCTTATATTAATAAAACTGTCCATATATATGTGGAAAGATGGCCAAATGTGAGAATTTGGGAAACTGTTTTCTTTCCCTGTCTATAACACTTGAATGGCCTTGGCCTAGATAGATAAGAGGAACCAAGACAAATTGAGTTAGGAGACTAGCTTTAGAGAAAGCTCTTCAGCAGATACTTCAGATACTCAAGTTCTTTCCTCTGACTTTGTACAACAATCTATTTTTCTTCCTTCTCTAGAGCTTTATTTATGCCCTAAGCATTCATATAATTGACTTTGAAAACTTTATTTTACATTTTTTCAGGTAACTTTTTTGGGGGTAGGACTGAGGATTTAGGATTAAGGTTTGAACTATGGTTAATATTAGGGTTATGGTTTGGGCTAAAGCTGAGAGTAGGACAGCCTAGTTTGGGGGTTACAGTTAGGTTTATTTATTTTTTATTAAAACCTACTTGATTTCCTCTTCATCTTAAGTCCTCTAACTACACTGTTTCCTCTTTTTGTTTTGTATTTTTAGTGCTGTTGTTACAAACAGAAAACGCTGGTTCCCAGTTTTCAGTCCTATAGACTTGTCTTAATGTGAACACTTTTGCACCTGGGTTAAATTCTAGGTGATAGTGCCATATATGTTAATCTCAAGTTTTTGTCTGATGTTATTGGTTCTCTGTCCATAGTATTTTTTGTAAGGTTGTCTGGTGTTTACAAATTCTTTTTATTTTTGTTTATCTGGAACTGTTCTAATTTCACTGTCATATTTGAGGGACAATTTTGCTGGTTATATGATTCTTGCTTGGCAGTTTTTTGATGTTGTTCTCAGAGCTTTATACATGCCATCCCATTGTCTTTTTGCTGAGAAATCAGAGCTTACCATACTCAGTTCTTAACTAACTAGCAGATATAGTTAACTAACTTAACTAACAGACATAGTTCTCCTTTATAGGTAACTTTTCATTTTTTTTTCAAGCTTCTCTCAAGATTCTTTCCTTTACTCTTGCTTTGAAGAGTTTGAAAAGCCAAACTCCAAAGAGGACAGACCCCAAAATAAAGCACAAAATACTTATTATAATTGTATTTTAATATAATTTGGGGCTTTATTTTGGGGTGTGTCCTCTTTGGAGTCTGGCTTTTTGAATGCTAATTTTATCGTCTTCCATGATGTTAGGGAAGTTTTCTTCCAACAACTCTTAGACAGATTCCTCTGTTTTTGTTTTTGAGGGGTACAGCTGGGTCTCTTCCTGTTTTGGAAGTTCAGTCATATGTAAGTTATTCCTCTTGATGGGAATTATGACAAAAATGGTTTTAGAAATGTGTATATGGTAGTTTGAGGTCCTTATGATAAAGGATTTCTTTTTCCTACTTTTGTGTTTTCCTATTTTCAGACTTTTACATGAAAAACGAAGTCTTGTCATTCCTCTCAATTTATTTTGAGGATTTTTTTTTCTGTACATTAGAACACGTCTGGTGTAATGTAGACGAGTACTTCTCAGAGTTTAGCATGCAAAAAACCACTGAGATGATTCTTTGTTCTAGGTGGGTATGAACTCAACCCAAACTCACTGCCATCTAGTTGATTCCAACTCACAGTGACCCTGAGTAGAGTTTCTGTACCTGAGTAGAGGCTGTAGATCCTCACAGGAGCAGATAACCTCATCTTTTTCCTATGGGGAGGCTGGAGGGTTTGGATTATGGCCCGTATGGTGAGCAGTCCAGTGCTTGTCCTTCAGCACCATGACGGCTCCTTAGGTAGGTGAAGGAGAGTTGAAAACTCATAATCATGGATATGGTCCTACCTTTACATTATTTACAAGGCCTAATAAATAAGCATTTTAATTTAAAGCAGGGCAGCTGAAAGAAAGAAAGAAAAAGAGAAAATCAAAATTAAACCCGAATCTATTCAAGCCTCTAAAACCCAAAGCTCATGTCAAATACACTAGAGGGTTGTATTTTGTGAACTATAAACTCTGGGGAACCCTATAAGATAAATATTCCAATTTTCAGTGAATAACTAGAAGAGCAAAAAGAAATGGAGAGGAAACATATATGAAATGTCAGATTGATAAATGATCTTAGTCAGATTGGAAAGAGGTATAGAAGTCACAAAAATGTGTGTGTGTCTGCCCAGGAAGGAGGCTGGCTGCATGTAAAAGTGGAGCGGAATTAGGAGGCATTTGCAATTCAAACAATCACATTTTAGGTTCTGAAAATATTAGCTGTTTATTTAAAATTTTTATAACTTACCCCCCAAATTATTATTATCCATTAAGTCTTAGAGCAAGTTAAAACAAGGTAATGAAAGAAAATATTTATGAGAGAAATAGTATGCTAAGAAACACAGGAAAATATATATGTATGTATGTCTCAGTATGCCTTAGTGCATTCATTCCTGTGGTATTTGAGTACTTATACCGTTCTTTGTGCAGTATGAACATTTATGAAGCATATCAAGAATAAATATAACATAAACTCTGTATAAATTGTCCGTGAGAGATACTGCTTGCTTTGTAGAGAAATTCTACCACTGTTACATTAGCACTGCCTTTGACAGCAGGTTCTAACAGTATCCATTTGACCCTTTAGTTAGATTCATGGTTATCTCTCGGTGTATTCTTTTATAGAACTTTTCAGGTTTGTATTCTGTATCTAGCAGCCATGCAAACTTCCAGCTACAGGGAACTGACTTGACCTTGACCAAGGGCCCAACTGCTGTGTTCAGATGTTTATTATTGCATTCACCCTGAGGCCAAGACTTCCATAGGCTGCTCTCAGCTATGATTGTGTGTGGCAGGGAGACTGGGTCAAGCATATTGTTAGGAGACATGGGGACTCCAGTGATGGCTGCCTTTGATTCCAGGGTAATCCATCAGTCTTGCTGCGTCTTCCTTAGACTGCAACAAAGTAGGAGACTTTCATCCAACCTGCCCTTACTCTCTCCATCACTCCAGGTCAGAATCGCATCATGGTGGGAAAGCTCTCCCAGTATTTCCTGGTTTCTTCACAATTTTCTTCACTGGCATGTCATTGAGAATCTCAGTAAAATCCTTGTACCTCAATCCCATCTTGGCATCTGCTTCTTAGAGGACCTCCACTAACATATTATACATTAGGGTCTATGCAAACATGTCTCAAAGGTCATCGCTGAGGACCTGTAATCTCATTCTTGAGCTGCAATCAGTAGAGACATTGATTGGTACTTAACTACTGCTGGAATCCATATAGTTCATGGAAAATCTCTTCTATGAGGCTTTCCTTAAATTTGTATTCACTTAGTACCTCTTTTCTTTGAACTTCTTGATGACATTATGTAATAGTATAGAAAAATGTCTTCATGTACACAGTACTACCATTCTAGGATGCTTTCCTCCAGCCTTTTCATTCATTTATCAAACATTTATTACAAATTGATTTTATGTCAGGTATGATCTGAGACTCTGGAACTCATGAGCTATGTGTTGGGCATAAAGATTTATTTGAGGAGTGTGCCATTTTCTCTCCCCATAAAAAGTAAAATAACATTGTCTTCAGTTGCATCAAGATAGTTGGATATATATATTTTTTAATGGTGAAACAAATTTAGTAAGCGCCATAAAAAAACAAAACAAAACAAAAAAACCCACTAAAGTAAAATATGAAATCACTTCCCTGCTATGTATTTAGTAACAGGGAAGTCATCTATTTTTCTCGATTTATATAATTGATTTTTATGGGGGCAGAGAGTGATTCAGGAAACCTCTTAATTTTCAGACCACTTTTATTATTTTTATTTAACCAAATGTCATGTATTAATTGTTAATAAAATATGAAAAGGAATATATATA
>NW_006408523.1:22787929-22788823 GCF_000296735.1 Chrysochloris asiatica | reverse complement strand
TAGTCAATAATGCACAAGTAAACATCTTTCTGATATTCTCTGCTTTCAGCAAAGATCCATCGGATATCAGCAATGATATCCCTCATTCCATGGCCTCTTCTGAATCTGATTGAACTTCTGGAAGTTCTCTGTGAACGTATGCTTGCAGCCATTTCTGTATTACCTTTGTTGTTGTTGTTATGTGCCGTGGAGTCGGTTCTGACTCATTGCGACCCTACACAGGGTTTCCAAGGCTGTAAATCTTTTCGTGAGCAGACCAACTCATCTTTCTCCCACGGAACCACTGGTAGTTTCGAACTGCTGACCTTGTGGCTCGCAGCCCGATTCGTAACCACTACGCTTTTAGTAAAAACTTTACTTGCATAGGGTATCAAAGAGATTGTCAATGATTTCCGCATTCCGTTGGGTCACCTCTCTTTGGAATGGACACAAATATGGATCTCTTCCAATCAGTCGGCCAGGTAGTTGTCTTCCAAATTTCTTGGGAGAGAAGAGTGCCTCCCATGCTGCCTCACTTTCTTGAAATATTTCAATTTTTATTCCATCAATTCCTGGTGACTTGTTTGCCAATTCCTTCAATGCACCTTGGACTTCCTCCTCAGTAGCACTGACTCTTGACCATATGCTACCTCTTGAAATGGTTGAACATTAACCATTTCTTTTTGGTGCAGTGACTGTGTATTCCTTCCATCTTCTTTTCTGGGCATCATTCAATAATTTGCCCAGAGAATCTTTCAATAATGAAAGTCAAGGTTTGAATTTTTTTCTTCAGTTCCCCCAGCTTGAGAAATACTGAGCGTGTTCTTCTCTTTTGGTTTTCTGATTCCAGATCTTTGTACATTTTGTTGTAATACTTGGCTTTATCTTCTCAAGCCGATCTTTGAAATTTTCTGT
>NW_006408523.1:22776593-22787829 GCF_000296735.1 Chrysochloris asiatica | reverse complement strand
ACACACACATAAGATAACAGAAAAATAATTTTAAAAAATCTAGAGAACTCTAGAATCCAGAAGCAGTCCTGTTAACTTTTTGCTGTATATTTATCTAGATTTCCTAGCATGAAACATATGCACACACATATGCCTATTCTCACACAACAGATATATTACCATCATTCATTCTTCCATACATTTATCAAGCATCTGTTCTATACCAAGCACTGTGTGAGAACTGTGGAGACGCAAAGCAACAAGGAACAATTACTGACATCATTTTGTAACTTTAAATTCAGTACAGTATCAAGTTCAAAATCAAGAGTAGAGACAGTGCTGTACTCAGTACTGTCCAGACCGTATTCCATAAGGTCACTTGGGCTGATGTCTCAGCTCTGTCCTTTACCTTCATCTGTCATTTACTACCATCTGTGGTGGTGCACTGGATTGCTAATGACAAGGTTGACAGTTCAAACCTATCAACAGCTCCACAGGAGAAAGATGAAACGGTCTTCTCTCATAAAGATTTATGGTTTTGGAGACCCTAAAGAGCAGTTCCACTCTATGCTATAGGGTGACTATGTGTTGGAATCAACTTGATGGCAGTAGGTTATCCCTGGACATTGCTTGCTTGAAAGCAAAGAGAGATAGATATACGTACTAACAGAGATGAAAGACTATACCCTTCAGTATGGATTGTTCCTCAACATAAAGTGATCACTAAATAACATCATGATAACTGGAGAAAGGGTTAAAGTTGTCAAGAATTTAATTTTGCTTGAATCCAAAATCAATGCCCATGAAAGTAACAGTTAAGAAATCAAATGATGTATTGCTTGGGCAAATCTGCTGCACAAGATCTCTTTAAAGTGTTAAAGAGTGAAGATTTCACTTTGAGGGTTGTGGTACAAGTGAAAGTTGGACAGTGAATAAGGAAGACTGAAGAATTGATGCCTTTGAATTATGGACATTGCCAAAAATATCAGATATATCATGGGCTGCTAGAAAAGAGAACTTACCTGTTTTTGAAGAAGTACAGTCAGAATGTTCTTTAGAAGCAAGGGTTGTGAGACTTTGTCTACATACTTTGGACATGTAATCAGGAGGAAGTGGTCCCTGGAGAAGCACATCATGCTTGGCAAAGTAGAGGGTCAGCAAAAGAGAGAAAGACACTCAACAAGATGGACTAACACGGTGATTGTAACAGTGGACTCAAGCAAAGCAGCAATAATTATGAAGACGTTGCAGAACCAGTTAATGTTTTATTCTGTTGTACCTAATGTTGCTGTAACTTGGGACTCACTTTATGACATCTAACCCCAACAATTTAATTGGGTATGCCACATTATGTAGCTGAAATTGACCCTATCTTTAACATGGTGACAATAACAGTAACTATACATAGATTCCATACAAATATGCTACAAGCTAGTGATCAGCATAGTGCCTGGTGTGGTGCTATAGGATCACCACTGGACTACTAACAAGGTCAGCCAATGAAACCCACCAACTGCTCCCTGGTAACTCCATACAGGGTTTCCGTGAGTGAGAACCAACTCCATGGCACTTAACATCAACAAGAAGTTACCCTCACTGGACCAATACACAACATTCTTATCAATGGAGGAAAAATTGATGTTGTCAAGGACTTTATTCTTCTTGGATCAACTATTAAAACTCATGGAAGCAGCAGTCAATAAATCAAACGACGTATTTCATTAGGCAAATCTGATGCACAAGACCTTTTTAAAGTGTTGAAGAGCAAAGATGTCAGCTTGAGGACTAAGGTGAGCCTTACCCAAGCCATGGTATTTCAATAACCTCATATGCATGTGAAAGCTGGACAGTGAATAAGGAAGATAGTAGAAGAATTGATGCCTTTGAGTTATGGTGTTGGAGGAGAATATTGAAAGTGCCATGGGTTGCCTATAGAACCAACAGAACTGTGTTGGAAAAGTGCAACCAGAGTGCTCCTTGGAGGCCAAGATGGTCAAACTTCGTCTCTCATACTTCGGACATATTGTCAAGAGGGACCAATCGCTGGAGAGGGATATCTTGTTTTGTTGGGTGGAGGTTCAGAAAAAATGAGGAAGACCCCCACCCAACGAGATGGATTGGCAAAGTGGCAGCATCAATGGGCTCAAGCGTGGCAACGATAGTGAGGTTGGCCCAGGGTCTGGCAGTGTTTTCGTTCTGCTGTGCATAAGGTCACTATGAGTTGGTACCGACTCGATGGCACCTAACAACAACAACAACAACCATAAAATTAATCAGTTTCAGTGCTATTCACTCTAGATTATACTGCAAAGTGCCCTTGTGACTGTAAACAGGAATTATGTTTGGAACCACAGTGTGTTGTCTGTGTCCCAGCACCTTTTTATGTAGGGCCTGCCTATTGTGATTGGTAGCCATAAAGGCCTTGGGCTTCCCTGAGCTACAGTATCCCTGAAACCTGACTTCCTGACTCTTGTATGTGCCCTCCCCTAGTGCCTTCTCAAATGAATTGTAATGTATTCCATATGGCTTATAGTCTTCCCTCAGATCATCCTAAACATATCATTTAAATTTGCTGAAAAATTTCTAGCCAGTAACAAATCACCAGAAATTTCATTGTATTGTTATTGATTTTTATGCTCATGTTTACAGAATGCACATGCCTTTAAAATATTTTTATATGAAGTGACATAAACAGCAAGTTTCAAAAATAGTGCAGAAAGTTTCTTCAACCCTTTCCCCAGTTACCTCCAATGCTGATGTCTCACATACGAACTAAATCAAAACCAAGAAATTGACGTTGGCACAGTACTGTCAACTGACTAGAGGTTTTCCATGCACTGGTGTGTATGTGTGTGTGGAGTTATGTGCAGTCTGATGACATGATTAGACTTGTATGACCACCACCACAATCAAGATACATATGAACAGGCTTCAAAAAGTTCATGGTAAAAAAATTCCATCATATTTTCATTTCATTTTCCCATGAGCTTTTTGAAGCCTGTGTAACCAGTCCATCATCATAAATGAACTCCCCTGTTCCTGGCAGCGCAACTGGTAAGCATTCAGCTGCTAACTAAAAGCTTGGCAGTTTGAATCCACCCAACATCTCTATGGGGACAATGGCCTGGCATTATACCAGAAAGATTGTTATTGTTAATTATTATGTGTTGTGGGGTCATAGTCGACCTTAGGGAAAGCAAATAGAAACATAATTCTAAATGATTGTTACAGAAAATTTTATAAGCTATGAATGGCATTTGCTGTTTCATTGAAAACTTAAAAAACAATTTTTAAAAAATCATAAAATTTCATGATGAACCTGAAAATTTTCATTTCTGTAGTATCTCCTTTCGGGTAATTTTAAGCAAATGTCTCTTCAAAGTCATTATTAATGTTTTATATATTTCTAACATGGCTGAATATTCAGTAAGTCACTGATATAAATTCAAGTAATTCCATGTCACGCCAAATTCCCAGTAGTGATTTACACTGGCAAGGGTTTTGTAAGAGTGCATTATTAGTTTGCTGAAAGCCTTAATATGTAACAGTTATAAAAATAATTTCACCCAACATTTACAAATTCTAGCATACCACAAGGTATACATAAATATCCCATGGAATGTGTGCTTTTAAAACTTCTACAGAAATGGTCAGAGTAATTCAGCTTCTCAAATTATGGACACCCTTTTTTTCCTCATTAAATGGTACATGTCATCTTCTCAGATTCTGGATCAAAATACCTGATAGCTCCTTTGGTTCCATTATGTAGTCTTGACATTCACATTGTTAATGAGTGCCACCTTCCCCACTCTACCTCTGATTTCTCTATCAATACACTGAACTTAATCATATGTGTACTTTTGCCAAGAAACCCTGGTAGTGCAGTAGTTAAGTGTTTAGCGATAACTGAAAGGTCAGTGGCTCAAAATTATCAGCTACTCCCTAGGTGTAGCAGTCTGCTATGGTAAAGGTTTGCAACCTGGGAAATGGTATGGGGCAGTTTTACTCTGTCGAAATTGACTCACTCTGATAGGTTTAATTTTGGTATGTTGGGCATTTTAACTTATGAAATCATTCATATATATATATATATTAAAATCCACTGAAAATCTTGTCAGTGTAAATATTCTTACAATTCATATGGTGTAGGCAGAGTCTCAAAGGATGATGAAATTTTTGGGTTCCACTATCCATCTGAGATTTGATTTTTAGATTTGCATGCTTAAGCACACAACTTTGTTTCCCCAGAATCAATCAGCCGAGTGCTAGACATAAAAGAGACAGGTTTCTAAAATAAGTGTAGCATATTAATTATGGGATTCTAAACATGTGCTTTCACATGATTCTTTTATCTGTGTGGCAAGCAGGAAATTTTCTTCTCAGGAGATTAAGTTGTGGATCAGAAGGTTGCCTGTTGGATAATGAATTAAAGTGAGCTTAATGTTTCTTGGCCTTGCTCCTCCCCAAGAGATTCTGCTTTAGGAGGCCTGGCCTCCAGTATATGTTAATAAGTACACCCCTTCCCTACTTATTGACATGGTTAGATTGCAAAAACCAGCTCATTCTGCAAAAAGCATCATTATACAAAAATGGAGGATGACTAAACCAGAGCACCAAATGGAGGATGACTACATCACTATATAACTGCCAAATTATGCTGTTAGATAACTGCCAAAGTACATCATTACATAGCTGACAAGCCACTGAGAATTATGGCTCAACCAAGTTGACACAGAACTTTAACCATAATATCCAGTGGTATTTCTCACCTTGCACCTCAACACTCGTTACCGCCAGACATTATATTGTCAATTTGCAAAATAGTCAAATAGTAGATTTGTTTACTATTGTCATGAATGAGAAATTTGAGCTAGTTTGATGTTGTTAAGTGCTGTTGAGTAGGTTCCGACTCATAGGAAACCTGTATAGGGATTTCAGAGGGTTTACATATTTGCAGGAGCAGTAAGTCTCATCTTTCTCCACAAAGCAGTTGGTGGGCTCAAACCTCCAACCTTGAGGTTTGCAGCCCAGTGCTTATCCAATGCACTAACTAGTCAATAATCAGGGAACAAGTGCATATTTCTATCCCATTGAGAAGAGAAATTGCCTTAAGTGGTGTGTGCATCCATCTGTTGTAGCTTGGCTGGTTAATTGGAAGAGCATCCAGATTGACTCCATTCAGTCTTGGTCTCTGTGCATGACTGTTCATCTGACTCAAAGCAATCTTTTCCTAGACAGTGCTGAAGCATTTTCCTTCCCTTTCCCTCTTCTACTCTCCCCTTCCAATACTTTCTAATACTTTGTGCAGTTAAGGGATCATGTAAAAATTACAATTAATTAAATTCTGTCCTATATCACTTATTAAGGATTCCTTATGTGGTGCTGTAGGATAAGCACTGGACTGTGAACCACATGGTCTACAGTTCAAACACACTAGGTGCTCCTCAAAAACTGTGTACAAGGCTGCTGTGAGTCAGAACTGACTAGACAATACTAACAACAACAGTAACAATCACTGGTTACAAGGAATAATTCACAGGTAACACTATGGGATAATGCACTGGACAGCAAGGTTGATTTGAATTGCAAGGTCAGCAGTTCAAACTCACCAGCCGCTCCTAGGAAACTCTGTACAGGTTTGCTGTGAGTTGGAACCGACTCTACAGAACTTAACAACAATCAACAACACATACTTTAAATGTAGAAATTGATATGTCTTGAAATATATGTAAACAGGTAAAACAGTCTAGTAAGATAGCAGATACATCCATCCAAAAAAATACATAAACCCACATTTTCTATTGTGTTTTCCTAATGCCTTCTAGTTCAGCCCATTCTCAACCTCCCCTCTTCAGACAACCATTGATCTGCTTCATATGTTATGTGGATCTCTTTCAGATGTGATTTAGAAAGACATTAGGAGCCTCCAGAAGTATTGGAGGCATCCTAAAATCTTCAGTAATAACTCATCTCTTTGAATTGAGTATTTCCCCAGGCAGTTTCATTCTGTAAGCTGACTGTTGGATTTCTGGCTATGGAACTATGAAACCACACAACTATGAAGTGATCTTTCTGTAGAGCAACATGGCATATAACCATAATGTTTAAAATCTGTATGCACTTTGATGAAGAAATTCTATTTCAAAGAACACAATGAGACATGTGTTTAAAAATATTTGCATGAAGATGTTCATTGTATTGATTCCTGTAATGAGAAAAACAAAATAAACAACAACAATAAAAACTTTTAAAATATCTTTAAGTAAAGAATTGATTAAATATATAATGGAATAGCTGTATAATGGGATAACTTTTAGCATTTGAAATACTGTTGTTTGTTATTATAGGAAAATATTTATAAGCTATCATGAAATTTAAACACATGAAATTCATATTTAGACAATATGAGCAATTAAGCAAAATGGCAGGAAGAGTATATTTTACTTTAACAATGTCACTTATTAGTTAAGCTATGAGTTTTAAAATATATTTTCTCTTATTTTTAATAAAAAAGTTTTAGAGAGATTGACAAACTCAATTAATGACCTTCTTCATGAATCAGGAGCAAAAGAGAATGCAATCAACTATATGACACTTTCTGCAGAGTCCTGGTGTATCACTGAGGATAACAACTGGACTGTTATTTGCAAGGCAAGGTCGGTAGTTCAAACACAGCCGATGATCCTTAGAAACCCTATTGTTGTTAAGTTGTTGTTAAGCGCTGTCCAGTTGGTTCTGACTCCTAAGGTTTCTGAGGGACAACTGGTGGATTTGAACCTCCGACCTTATAGTTCAAAGCAACCTTGCGGTCCAGGTCCAGTGTATTATCCAGCAGTACCACACCACGACAGGGTCATTATGAGTTGGAACTGACTCGATGGCACTTAACAACAAGAACAATATGTAATTTAGATTAATTCAGCTTTTGTGATATTTAAGGTTGCATTTCTTCACTTTTCATTTTAAAAGTGTCATAAATTATGTAACTTAAAGATAATTCTAATTTTAAAACATAATATATTTGAAAATATATTACAGCTTAAAAAAAAATATATATACACACACACACACACACACACACACACACACACACACAAGTATTCTATAACTATTCTTGGCCCTTAAATTTGAAGCTATCTAGAAATATATGGGACTATGGATAAGCACTGGACTGTTAACAACAAGGTCAACAGTTCAAACCCATCAGTTAGATGCTCTGGGGAAAAAGTTGAGACTTTCTGCTTCCATCAAGATTTACAACCTTGGGAAGCCTATATAGGTACTCTATGATTCAGAATCAAGTTGAGGACAATGAGTTTTGTCTTTTTTGGATGTATAAGTCAGGAGTCCCTGGGTGACACAAATGGTTAAATGCGGGACTACTAACTAAAAGTTTGGCTATTTGAACCCACCCGGACACGCCTTGAAAGAAAGTCTGGTGGTCTGCTTCTAAAGGCCTTAGTAATGAAAGCCCAATGAAGGAGAGTTCAGAAGCACTTGAGACACTTGTTTTGGTTTCTTTAAATATAGGTCATGATTGGTAGTCATGGTGTGCTGTGGAGTTGGTTCCAACTCATAGTGACCCTGAATAGGGTTTCCAAGGCTATAAATCTTTACAGGAGCAGAAAATCTCATGATTAGTGAATATATATATATATCACCATTAATATGTTATTCAAATACTTTTTTTCTCAATTTGATATTTTCATTTTACAACAAAATCAGTTTTAAAATAATTTACTAAACAGTATATATGTCAAGGGCTAATTAAAATAAGGTTTTCGATTGGGTGGATCATGACAAGTTATGGACAACATTGTGGAGAATGAGTATTCCATAACACTTAATTTGCTCCTGAGGAACCTGTACCTAGACCAAGATGCAGTCATTTGAACAGAACAAGGGAATGCTGATTGGTTTAAAATGAGGAAAATTGTATACCATGAATCTGTTCTTTCTCCAAATTTATTCAATATATATGCTGAGCAAATAATCTGAGAAACTGGATTATATGAAGTAGAATGTGGCATTAGGATTGGAGAAGCCACATTAACAACCTATGATATGGAGATGATAAATCCTTGCTTGCTGAAAGCCAAGAGGACTTAAAATACTTACTGATGAAGATCAAAGACCATACATAGCCTTTGGTATGGGTTACACCTCCATATAAAGAAGACAAAAATACTCACCACTAGATCAATAAATAACATCATGATAAATGGAGGAAAGATTGAAGTTCTGAAAGATGTAATTTTGCTTGGATCAGTCTTCAACACTCATGGAAGCAACAGTCAAGAAATCAAATGATGCATTGCATTAGGCAAATCTGCTGCACAAGACCTCTTTAAAGTGTTCAAGAGCAAAGATGTCAGTTTGAGGACTAAAGTGTGCCTTACCCAAGCCATGGTATTTTCAGTAACACCATATATATGTGAAAGTTGGCCAGTGTATAAAGAAGATCATAGAAGAGTTGAAACATTTGACTTATGGTGTCAAAGGAGAATATTAAAAGCACTATGGACTGCCAAAAGCACACACCAATCTCTGTTGGAAGAGATGCAACCAGAAAGCTCCTTAAAAGCCAGGATGGCTAGACTTCATCTCTTATACTTTGGACATATTATCAGGAGGATACAGTCCTTGGAGAAGTACATCATGCTTGGTAAAGTGGAGGGTCAGAGAAAAGGGGAAGACCCCCAACAAAATGGATTGATGTAGTGGCAGTGGCCATGGGTGGGCTCAAGCGTAGCAAGGATCGTGAGGTGGGCGCAGGGCGGGGCAGTATTTCATTCTATTGTGCATAAGGTGATACGAGTCACTACTGAGTAGACAACACCTAACAACAACAAAGTCAAAATCCATATATATTTAGTAATATGTTGCATATAAAATATAGGTAAGGATACCACTAAGGATGAGCTCTAATATATTAATGAATAAGTTGTATAGCAAGTTTGGAGTCCTGGTGTGGCGCTGTGGGTTAATGCACAAGACTGCAAAGCCATTTGAACTGCAAGGTCGGTGGTTCAAGCTCACCAGCTGCTCCTCGGAAACCCTATACAGGGTCGCTATAGGTCGGAACTGACTTGATGGCACTTACCAACAACAACAATAGTAACTTTGCCCATAGAAGAAAAAATGTCTGTTATCGTAACAGAAAATAAAATATGGTAGAGTTAGCAGAAGAAAGATGAGGTTTTTTGCTCCCATAAACTTATAGAGGGTAGCTAAGAATTGGAATTGACTCCATGGCACACTACCACCATCACTACCATGGTAGAGTTAGTTGCCTAATTGGTATTCCTGCTATTTGTCATGAGAACATTATCTGGCATTCAGCTCTCAGAGGAATCTGTTTTGTTGGATGAAAGTAATTAGTAAGTTCTGCTAACTAAACAGCACAGCCACATGTTATTTACTAGTGCTCTGAGTGAAATAAAAATCATAACCTAGACAATCTATCTATCGATACTCGAAACTTCTTTGGACATTGTCCTGCCAATTGAGAAATGCATTCCACAGAGCCAAACAGTACTTCCTGCCCCTTTGCAGTATACCATGCTTCATTACTTCTCTCTGTCTTTTTTTTTTTTTTTTTACTAACCAGTTGAAAGGCAATAATGTCTTCTGTAGAAATTTTCAAGAAATAAAATAATATTTATGTGCAATAATTAGGACATAAATTTAACGTCTGAATTTAACGTCTGTGATGCCTTAAATTTACTTGATATGGCTTTTCTATCCAAAGACTTCTTAATTCTCACCAGGTGATTGGTTGTTGTTGTTAAGTGCCGTCAAGTCGGTTCCGATTCATAGAAGCCCTGTATAGGGTTTCTGAGGAGCGGTTGGTGAGTTTGAACCATTGTTCTTACAGTTCAAAATGACCTTGAGGTCAAGTGCTTATCCTAGGAACATAGTCTTTATGTGATGGCCTTATTTATCCCATATTACTTGTTCTTAACACTTTTTTTCATATTTTTTTTGGAAAACACTTTTGGAAAAAGGTCATATTTCTTTTTTCCAAAGATCTGCTAGTTTTCAAGATTTAATTAATAAGGCCAGCTAATTCAGATAATTAATATAAATGTTGAAAATTTTGATCCAATTACTCACTTAAATTGATCTTTCTGATGTAACATTATTTGAATTACCATGTTCAGCTTATGTTTAATTACAGTATCTATGTTTAATTATTGTATGTGAACAATGTTTAATGAGCTCCCATGTTTAATTACTGTATCTGACTAATATAATTACTCTTAAGTAATCTCTAATGTGATAAGCTAAGCTTTTAAAGCTCTAAGGAGTTGGTTTCCAGTCTGATTTCCCAGGCTCATCTTGCTTTACCAAAGCCCTTTGCTTACTGTGAGCTGGCCTTTGGCATTCTCCACATTCACTTAATGCACCAAACTGTTTTGTATCTTGTGGTCTTAACACTGATCCCTATGATTCCTTCTCCTGCGATCTTTAGATTTCAGCTAATGGCACCACTGAAGAACAACTTCTCTGCTTTTAGAGAATACTTCAAGCCCCACTCTCTTTTGATAGTCTCATTTCATCCTGAAATCTTCATTATAGTATCTATTTCGTTTGTTTTTTCTTTGTAATCTGGATTTATTTGATTTCATGCCTTAAGCACCTCACCACTGTATACTTAGCAGGATGTGTTGAATAAATGAATCAATGATTGAGTGAATGAAGCCAACCACAAAACTTAAATATTACTTTTAGGTGCCAATATGTCATCCAAATGGGCTTCTAAAGCCAATGCTTTAGGAGAGTGATTACCAATGCAAATACATACAAACACTTAGAAGGTAAAATAAGTCTGATGGTTATGTTATGTATCAACTTGGCCAGGTTATGATTCTCAGTGGTTTAGCAGACCTTCTATTTCATGATTTTATGTGAACAGTCAATCAATTGAAAGGGGGTTACATTGGGCTGCCTCCAATATATAAATGATTGTTCTGGCCAAATTCTTTCTTTGTCCACTTGCCATTCTTCTTGTTGCCTGACTTCTGTTCATGGGGATGTAAGCTCCCAGAAGCCTCTGATTTACATCCTAACCAGTGGACTTTGGGTTTGTCAAAACCTGAAACCATATGAACAAGCAGACTTCTTCAGCCTGTTGCTTGACTCATGAATTTGGGACTTTCCAGGTCACACAATTGTATGATCCATTTCTTGACCATTGTGTGGTGTGGGCTATTTTCTTGAAGTAAATATGTATATGTATATATATATAGATATA
>NW_006408523.1:22765345-22774260 GCF_000296735.1 Chrysochloris asiatica | reverse complement strand
TCCATTTTGACCTTTTCCTTCTTTCTTGTCTTCTCAATGACTTTTTGCTTTCTTCCTGTATGATGTTCTTGATGTCATCCCACAACTCTTCTGGTGTTCAGTCGTTAATGTTTAATGTATCAAATCTGATCTCTAAATTCAGGTGGGATATAGTCAAGGTTATATGTTGGCTTTTCGTGGACTTGTTTCCATTTTTTTCAGCTTCAGTTTGAATTTGCATATGAGAAATTGATAGTCTGTTCCACAGTCTGCCCCTAGCCTTGTTTTCACTGATGATATGGAGCTTTTCCATCGTCTCTTTCTGCAGATGTAGTCAATTTGATTTCTGTGTATTCCATATGGTTAGGTCCATGTAGACAGCTGTCTCTTATGCTGTCTAAAGAAGGTATTTGAAATGAAGAAGTCATTGGTTTTGCAGAATTCTATCATGTGTTCTCCAGCATCATTTCTATCACCAAGGCCATATTTTCCAACTACTGATCCTTCCTCTTTGCTCCCAACCTTTGCATTCCAATCTCTAGTAATGATCCATACATCTTGATTGCATGTGTGATTGATTTCAGATTGAAGAAGTTGATAGAATTCTTCTATTTCATCCCCACTGGCTTTAGTGGTAGGTGCATAAATTTGAATAATAATGGTATTAACTAGGCTTCTCTGTAGGCGCATGGATATTGTCCTATCACAGACAATGTTGTACCTCATAACTAATCTGGATATATTCTTTTTGACAATGAATGCAACACCATTCCCCTTCAATTTGTCATTTCAATCATAGTAAACCATGTGGTCATCAGATTCCAAATGGCCAGTTCCAGTCCATTTCAGCTCACTAATGCCTAAGATATCGATGTGTTCCATTTAGTTTTTGACAACTTCCAATTTTCCCAGATTCATATTTTGTACATTCCATGTTCCAATTTTCAATGGATATTTACAGCTATTTCTCTTCATTTTGAGTTGTACCCCATCAGCATATGAAGGCCCCGTGGGCTTTTCTCCCACGGGCTTTATTCCATTCGTGTCATTACAGTCAACTCTACTTTGAGGAGGCAGCTCTTCCCTAGTCGCATTTTGAATGCCTTCCAATCTGAGTGGCTCATTTTCTGGCACTATATCTGATAGTGTGTCTCTGCTACTCATAAGGTTTTCAGTGACTAAATATTCTGAAGTAGTTCTACACTCCTTCTACCTAGTCTGTCTTTGTTTGGAAGCTTATCTGAAAACTGTCCGCCTTGGGTGACCCTGCTGGTATTTAAAGTACTGGTGGCATAGCTTTCAGAATCGTAGCAACTCACAATCCACCACAGTATAACAAACTGAGAGACGAGCTCCTCCGAAATCCTGCACAGGGCCACTATGAGTTAGAACTGACTCAGAAGCACTTAACAACAACAAAATTGTACAGTTATATGCTCTTCACTTTTGCTTCTCTGAACAATGAGTTAATCAAGTATCAGGTATAAATTAATAGGGAGCTTGAGGAGGACTTTGGGGACAGTTGTGACATGAACAATCCATGTTACTCCCTTTAGATCCAATAATTTCAATGCCCTGAAGGCCAGTAAAAAGTTTAAAGTAATGAGACAACTATGTTAATCCTCAAAAGGCTGGAAGTGATGGTGTGCTCAGAGCAGTGTGCCAGACACCTAGTAAAGCTTTGATTAGCTGTCACCTAGACAAAGGCCCAAAGGAGCTCTGTAAGATAACACTAGACCAAAAGGTCAGTTTGACCCACAAAGTCAGTGGTTCATACTCACCTATCTGCTCCTCTGAAACCCTATACAGGGTCACTGTGGGTCAGCACTGACTCAATGGCACTTTAATAACACCAGCAACATATTACATCATTACATACTTGCTAAATCACTGAGAATTATGGAAAGTCAAGTTTACACATAAGCTTAACCATCACAGCCAGCATTATTCTTACTGCCAAATGTATATCATTAATGAACAAGTTAGTCAGATAGTAGATGTTTTACTATTGTTAATGGAAAATGTTGGATAATGAAATAGTTGGTAAATGAGGAGTAGGTATGTTTTCTTTTCCTTGATTTTGAAACTAGTTTTATTTTGTTTAAAATAATATAAAATCATAAACTGATTGGCACTGGAGTACTGTTGTCATATAGCATTTTTTGTGCAATTGTTATGATTTAGACAGTAAATGTATAATCACTGCAACTTTGGAGAAATATATATTTTAATTTATCTTATCTGTCTCTTTTTTTAAGGTTCCTTATGCCTCAAGCTAAAAAATAATATCGTATTTTAGAAACCAGAGCTCAAAATACAGAATAGCTGACTTTTTATGTAACATTTGGTGACATTTTCAGTATGGTAGCCAATCCAGCCAAGAGACTTACAGTAGGAAAGATTAGATGTTCATGATTGTATGCGAATTGCTCAACTCCTGTTTCAGCCAGAGGTGAAATCACATGTGATTTGATGGAGGAAGCATTTCAGCAGATAAACAGGTTTTTCACTGGTGACTTGTTTAATGCCTTTATCTCTTTGTAATGGATTTGTCCCCTATGCTTTGTACTAAACTACTCACTTCTGTGACCTTTTGGGAGTGTTTTTTTTAATTCTGTTTTGAGTACTGTTCTGGATTACTTACCATTCTTAGGCAAATTATTTTCTGATTTTTCATTTTGAAATTTTGAGTGTTTGTGTTTCTCTAAATTTATATCCTCTCTCTAAACAAATATATCCATTTTATAAGCACATGACTTGTATTGGTAAACATTTCACATTTTTATCAAAATGAGGACCTACTATTCCATGCTTTGCATTGAGATTAATATTGATATCAATCAGTCAACATTTTATGATGACTGAGACATTCATTCCCTGTTAACATTTTTTCCATAGCTAGGCACTGTGGGTTAATGTGCCGAACTGAAAAGCCATTTGAACTGCAAGATCAGCGATTCAAGCTCCTCAGCTGCTCCTCAGAAACCCTATACAGGGTCGCTAAGGGTTGGAACCGACTCAACGGCAGTTTACAATTACAGCTACCCAAAGATGATACTAAACTGGGGCATTAATGACAGAATTTGCTTATATTCCTTAACCTGTGTATCCTTTAAGGTACAAATCCCATGATCTCTATGATTGATGAGTATTGATGGATATTTTCTGAAACTGAGCTGGAAGGTCTCTACGTCTTTCTCATAATATTCATGGAGTTAATTGGTCTTTTGATTGAGCCTGCAGAAGAATAAAAATGTCTATGAATCAAAGGAAATTATTCTCATTAGATATGAAACAAAGAAAGCACTGGTTTCAAGAACAAATATTATTCAAAAATATTCTCATTAAAAGAAATGGCTCTCTTTGGAATAATAAAATTCTCCTAAAGAGAAGCATCTGGCAGAATCATATAACTTACTGTAGCATAGCATTTGGAATGAATTAAGTTGCTGCATGTCACAAAATGCTTTCAAGGCTTCTCAATATTTTTTCTTCATTTTAACTTATCTATGTCTCACAGTTCTCTAGTTAGGGCATTTTTCATTTAGTATTTCTTTAAAGGCATCATATTATGAATATAATATAGAAGTTACAATCCCTTGAAGGTTAGGAAAATTGCTAAATGGAATTGCTACAAGCCCATGTTTGGAATGTGAAAATCTTTTGTGAAGACTCAGCTGTGAAGTTTTACTTTTTAGTAGACTGGCAGGTTGAAAAAGTACTAAAATAACTGGGCCAAATGGGTTATGGAAGTGGGCAGTCCGTGTATTCCTGTGTTCACTTGTCACCTACATATAAGCATGATTTTTATCTCTCAATATTTAAGTATAATTGAGTACATTTTTATGCCTTTTGTGAAGTATTACAATTAAATCTACCAACAAATCTTAAAGTTAGGAGCAACACTAGAGTCATCTCATCTTCAAATCTCTCCATCATTTCAGATAAGGTACTTAAAGGACTCTTCTAACACTCACTACTTTTCAAGGAAGCTTAGTCTATCTTCTTAACTCTTATAAGCTAGTATATGCCCTCTTACTGTTTTCATAATTTTCCTCCAGATCTAGACTATATTTCAAATCCTTCTTTCATAAAAGGGCCTTCTAGTTTTTAAAGGCAATTTCCACATATTCCCTAAATATTTTTTTTATATGGCATGTGCATAGCACTGTAAGAAATCATAAGAGAAATAAAAACATACATTTGTATCCCTAGAGAATGTATTGGAATAAAGATAACTAGTGTGACTTTCAGATCAAATGTACTAAGGCTAGAACTCTAACTTCAACTACTCAGAAACTCTGAGACACTATTTTTTAAAACATCTTTAAATGTGCATAACATTTCTCTAAGTTAATTGGGAAAATTAAGTAATGTGCTAAAGTATCTTTGCTGTTGTTTTATTAGTTAAATGCGGTCGAGTTGGTTCTGACTCATAGTGACCCTCTATAGGATTTTTGAGGAGCTAGTGGTGAGTTTGAAGAATTTTCGTGGCT
The DNA here is from genome assembly GCF_000296735.1 of Chrysochloris asiatica. Taxonomy (NCBI): domain Eukaryota; kingdom Metazoa; phylum Chordata; class Mammalia; order Afrosoricida; family Chrysochloridae; genus Chrysochloris; species Chrysochloris asiatica. The sequence goes on along the minus strand of NW_006408523.1, from coordinate 22,769,785 downwards.
CTGTAGGATAAGCACTGGGCCAAAAGGTCAGTTTGAAACACAAACATTAAGTTTTTGATGATTATTTTTAAAATATGGAATGATTTATGTTTTTTCCAGCAGAATAGAAATGTATATACTTCCTTTTGTAATACTGTCAGCAGCAGATCTTATGATTCTTTAATTTTCCAAGTCCATTGGATGTAAAGTGATATTTCATTATTATATTCATTTGTGTTTCCTTGACACTGTCAGGTTTTTCCTGGCTAATTAAATTTGCTCTTCTGTGAGTTGTCTTTTTACAAACTTTGCCTATATTCGTTGGTTGTTTTTAACAGTGGCAGTGTGATCCCTGAATATTCTTGGTTGTAACCACTTTCTGTGATTTCATATACATTATCAGTATTGTTTATCAATTTGTTAATGATCACTTAAATGTATTATGATGACAGAGAAGTAATAAACCATTAATTTTATAGCTAAATATATATTTTCATATAAATATGTTCATATATGTTTTTTGTTTTTAATCTACTTTAGACAGACTTCTCAACTTCTAATTAAATATGTATATCCTAAAATTTCTCCTAAAATTCAGTTTTAGTATGAGGCCATGGAACGAGGGATATCATTACTAATGTCCAATGGATCTTGGCTGAAAGCAGAGAATATCAGAAAGATGTTTACCTGTGCTTTATTGACTATGCAAAGGTGTTTGATTGTGTACATCATGACAAGCTATGGACAACATTGAGAAGTATGAATATTCCTCAACACTTAATTGTGCTCATGAGGAATCTGTACATGGACCAAGAGACAGTTATTCGAATAGAACATGGGAACAGTGGATGGTTTAAAATTTAAAAAAGGTGTACGACAGGGTTGTATTCTTTCACCATACTTATTCAACCTGTATGCTGAGCAAATAATCCAAGAAGCTGGTTTATGTGAAGAAAAATGTGGCATCAGGGTTGGAGAAGACTCATTAACAACCTGTGATATGCAGATAATATAACTTTCCTTGCTGAAAGTGAAGAGGACTTAAAATATTTACTGATGAAGATGAAAGAGCACAGCCTTCATTATGGATTGCATCTCAATGTAAAGAAAACAAAATTGCCCACCACTGGACCAATAAACAACATTCTTATCAATGGAGAAAAGATTGACGTTGTCAAAGACTTCATTCTTCTTGGATCAACTATCGAAACTCATGTAAGCAGCAGTCAAGAAATCAAATGACGCATTGAGTTAGGCCAAACTGCTGCACAAGACCTTTTAAAATGTTGAAGAGCAAAGATGTCAGCTTGAGAATTATGGTACGCCTGACCCAAGCCATGGTATTTTCAATAACCTCATATGCATGTGAAAGCTGAACAGTAAATATGGAAGACTGTAGAAGAATTGATGCTTTTGAGTTGTGGTGTTGGAGGAGAATATTGAAAGTGCCATGGCTTCCCATAGAACCAACAGATCTGTGTTGGGAGAAGTGCAGCCACAGTGCCCCTTGGAGGCCAGCATGGCCAAACCTCATCTCTCAAATTTCAGCCATATTGTCAGGAGGGATCAGTCACTGAAGAAAGATATCATGTTTGGTAAGGTAGAGGGTCAGAGAAAAAGAGGAAGACCTCCAGCAAGATGGATTAGCCAAGGGGCAACATCAATGGGCTCAAGCGTGGCAACAGTAGTGAGGTTGTCCCAGGATCAGGCAGTGTTTCGTTATGCTGTGCATAAGGTCACTATGAATCGGTACAACTCAATGGCACCTAAAAACAACAATGAAAACAACTGTAATTTTTTTAAAAATTATTTTTTATTTATACCTGGGACAGAAATCTAACTTAATTTACTTCAGATGTGCAGCCAATTGTATGATTATCACTTTTTAAAGTAACTACCACATTTATCATTTATTAAACTACCTATATATCAGAATATTTCTGGTTCATCACTTGTTTTCCTTTGAAATATTGATCTAATTTTATACCATGCTGTTACATTGTATAATATTTTAATATCTAGCAAATTGGTCATTTTTCAGTGTATATCTATGTTTGTATTATTTTTAGACATTTAGTTAAAAGAAAACATGATTTTAATTAAAATTGAATTTATTTTATATATTAACATTAGAATAATGCATATTTTATGTCATTATACATTCATATCCATAATAGAATATTTCTTTCTTTGTATTCAGATTCTGTTTTATATCTTATAATCTGATACTATATATTGAAAGTAAAAAAGAAAAATATTTAAAGTGACAGTTTCCACTTAAAACCAAATGGCCACCACTCATCTGTCAGTTTGTCGTACTGTGGTGGCTTGTGAGTTGCTGTGATTCTGAAAGCTATGCCACCGGTATTTTAAATGCCAGTGAGGTCACCCATGGTGGATAGGTTTCAGATGAGCTTCCAGAGGGAGATAGACTAGGAAGAAGAAGTGTCGAACTACTTCTGAATATTTAGTCACTGAAAACCTAATGAATAGTAGAGAAACATTGTGAGATATAGTGACAGAAATTGAGACCCTCAGGTTGGAAGGCGCTCAAAATGTGACTGGGGAAGAGCTGCCTCCTGAAAGTAGAGTTGACTGTGATGATGGGAATTGAGTAAAACCCATGGGAGTAAAGCCCATGGGGACCTTCATTTGCTGATGGGGCACAACTCAAAATGAAGAGAAACAGCTATAAACATCCATTGAAAATTGGAACATAGAGTGTATGAAGCATGAATCTGGGAAAATTGGAACTTGTCAAAAACTAAATGGAATGCATAAACATTGATATCTTAGCATTAGTGAGCTGAAATGGAGTGGTATTGGCCATTTTGAATCTGACGACCACATAGTTTACTATGCTGGAAATGACAAATTAAAGAGGAATGGTGTTGTATTCATTGTCAGAAAGAACATATCCAGATCAGTCATGAGGTACAACACTGTCTGTGATAGGATAATATCCATGCACCTACAGGGAAGCCCATTTAATACCACTATTATTCAAATTTACGCACCAATCTATAAAGTCAATGGGGATGAAATACAAGATTTCTACCAACGTCTTCAATCTGAAATTGATCAAACATGCAATCAGAATGTATTGCTCATTACTGTAGATTGGAATGCAAAGTTGGGAGCAAAGAGGAAGGATCAGTAGATGGAAAATATGGCCTTGGTGATAGAAATGATGCTGGAGAATGCACGATAGAATTCTGCAAAACCAATGATTTCTTCATTTCAAATACCTTCTTTAGACATCCTAAGAGATGACTATCCACATGGACCTCACTAGCTGAAATACACAGAAATAAAATTGACTACATCTTCAGAAAGAGACGATGGAAAAGCTCCATATCATCAGTCAAAACAAGGCCAGGGGCATACTGTGGAACAGATTATCAATTATTCCTATGCAAATTCAAACTGAAGCTGAAGCAAATGAAAACAAGTCCACTAGAGCCAGAATATGACCTTGACTATATCCCACCTGAATTTAGAGATCCTCTGAAGAACATATATGATACATTAAACACTAAAGACCAAAGACAGAGGAGTTGTGGGATGACATCAAGAACATCATACATGAAGAAAGCAAAAAGTCATTGAGAAGGCAAAAAGAAGGAAAAGGTCAAAATGGATGTCAGAAGAGACACTGAAACTTGCTCTTCAGTGTAGAGATGCTAAAGCAAATGGAAGAAATGAGAAGGTCCAAGAGCTGAACACAAAATTTCAAAGATCAGCTTGAGAAGATAAAGCCAAATTTTACACCAAAATGTGCAAGGATCTGGAATCAGAAAACCAAAAAAGGAAGAACACTCTCAGCATTTCTCAAGCTAGGGGAACTGAAGAAAAAAATTCAAGCCTCGACTTTCGTTATTGAAAGATTCTCTGGTCAAATTATTGAAAGATGCAGAAATCCTCAAAAGAAGATAAAAGGAATACACAGAGTCACTCTACCAAAAGGAAATGGTTAATGTTCAACCATTTCAAGAGGTAGCATATGTTCAAGAGCCAATAATACTGAAGGAGGAAGTCCAAGATGTACTGAAGGAATTGGCAAACAACAAGGCACCAAGAATTGATGGAATAAAAATTGAAATCTTTCAAGAAAGTGAGGCGGCACTGGAGGCACTCACTCTTCTCTGCATTGCAATGATTACAATCCAGGCATCATCAAATAACTGAAGGGTACACCATACAGGCCCGCCCCCTGGCCTTCAGCATACAGCATACAGCATACAGACCTTCTCCTTCTCTGAGTCGAGTGTCCCTAGACTCTCCATCTGTCCACGTCATCGTCTCTGTCTACTCTCTGGTTAGGGTTCCACTCTCCATTCTTCTCACTTGATGGTCCCAGGGACCTCCGCTCATGAGGTGCAAAATCAATCACTTCTCTCATTTTGTCAAAAAACATCTACCTCTATATTCCCTACCCTCACAGTCAGTCCTGATGGCAAT
>NW_006408523.1:22763053-22764441 GCF_000296735.1 Chrysochloris asiatica | reverse complement strand
CATCATTGATGGCATCAAGTGTGGCGGCGGTAGTGAGGTTGGCCCAGGATAGGACATTGTTTTGTTCTGCTGTGCATGGGGTCACTATGAGTTGGTTCCGACTCGATGGCACCTGACAACAACAGCAACAACATCCATAAGTATAGGTAAAGCTCATCAAATTATAGCAGGTTACTTTTTTTTTTCTTTCTTTCTGCTCTTTTTTTATTCTTCTAGTCAAGTTCTGATCATCCAGCCATCGAAACCAGGTCAAGTGGGTTCTGTCTGCAAGTATGGGTGTTCTTGTGTATCTTTCCTCACTTCAGGTCTCCACCCGGGTTCACAGGCGTTTATTGAATGTGATCGGACTTAGCTTGCAACTTCATTACTGTTTTTTCCCCTCTTCCCCTTATCGGTGACCAGCCAGACCACATGCCTACTCATGTATTCCCCTTGAGTCTCAGTCTTCGAAGGGGGCTTGCTCTGAGTGGTTCCAACCATTTACCTTAATGGCTCCCGGGTGAGCAGTTTACTTGTTCTTGTAGTAATCAATCAGACTGCCATTATTTTTTCGGATTTTTCCTGCCAGTCTTTCTTTCATGAAGTATCCTCTGTTCTTCTAGCTGCTCCAGGCTGGTCTACTTATCCTTTCCAGTGGAAATTTCCTACCTCAGTCAGTTCCTGATGGGGTTCTGGATTCCATCTGTGGTCTTGTGCAATGTAAAGGCTCCACAAGAAGCCTCTTTCACTGGGCAACTTCTAGCCCCCTTTAAGGTATTCCAATCAGTTATAGGCTGAAGATGGACTTACAAGTTTTGTGTAGTGATGATTCTGGCTATTCCTTTGTCCCCACTGTTGCCTACCATTTTCTATTTTACAGTGGTAGGCAACAGAAACCCCTTCAAACCATGTCTCAATCCATATATCCCAGAGCCCTTTTGTTCCAGGGTTGTGCATACTTCATCATTTACCTTGGTCCCACTTAGCCTAACTGCCTAACTGTTAACTCATCAGCTTTGTTCTGCCAATGCCCTCCCCCTTGTTGTGTTTTGACCCCTGCCCCCCCCCCAAACCTCAAGATATCCTGTGTCTTTTCCTTACCCTGTGCTCTATCTTCCCCTCCCTCCCTCCTGTCCTCTCATCCCATACATCCTGGTGATCAGTATATATATATAATTTACAATCCCCTTTTAGTATGGGTTCTTTTTCTTAGTCTTTCACAGTAATGGTCCTATGCAGTATTTCTCCTGACTAATTTCACTCAGCGTAATGTCCTCAGGTTCATCCATGTTATACAGTGGCTTACAGCTTCCTTGTTGTTCTTCAAGTTAGCATGATATTCCATTGTTTGTATGTACCACATTATGTTTATCCATTCTTCAATTGATGGGCATTTAGGCTGCCTCTAT
>NW_006408523.1:22751388-22761633 GCF_000296735.1 Chrysochloris asiatica | reverse complement strand
TAAATGGTATTGCTTTCCTAATGTCTTTTTCAGTGCTGTCATTGTTATTATAGAGGAATCCGACTGATTTTTGTATGTTGATCTTATACCTTGCCACTTTGCTGAGTCTTCCAATGATGTCTAGCAGCTTTTTTACTAAGTCTTTGGGCTTATCTATGTATAGGATCATATTGTCTGCAAGTAGAGAGAGGTTTATTTTCCTTTTTGCCAATTTGAATGCGTTTAAGTTCCCTTTCTTGATATATAGCTCTGGCTAATACTTCCAAAACAGTACTGAAAGGAGTGGTGGCAAAGGGCATCCTTGTCAGGTTCCCATTCACAGAGGGAAGGCTTTCAGTTTCTCTCCATCGAGAGTGAGGTAGGCTGTTGGTTTTGTATATATGTGCTTGATTATATAGATCCATTTTGGAAGAAGTGTAGCCAGAGTGCTCCTTGGAGGCCAAGATGGTCAAACTTTGTCTCTCATACTTTGGACATATTGTCAGGAGGGACCAGTCACTGGAGAAGGATGTCATGCTGGGTAAGGTGGAAAGTCAGGAAAAGGGAAAGACTCCCAGCAAGATGCATTAGCAAAGTGGCAGCATCGATGGACTCTAGTGTGGCAACAGTAGTGAGGTTGGTCCAGGATCGGACATTGTTTCCTGCTGCTGTGCATCAGGTCACTATGAGTCAGTACTGACTCAATGGCACCTAACAACAACAACAATGTTGAGGAATTTCCCTTCAATTCCTACTTTGTTGAGTGGTTTTATCAGGAATGGATGATGGATTTTGTCAAATGCTTTTTCTGCATCAATTGATATGATCATGTGGTTCTTTTCCTTTTTCTTATTTATGGGGTGGTTTATATTGATTGCTTTTCTAATGTTGAACCATCCTTGCATCCCTTTTATGAAACCCACTTGGTCATGTTGTATTATTTTTTTGATGTGCTGCTGGATTCTGTTGGCTAGGATTTTGTTGAGAATTTTTGTGTCTCTGTTCATGAGGGATATTGGTCTGTAGTTTTCTTTCTTAGTAACGTCCTTCCCTGGTTTTGGGATGAGGGTTATGCTTGCTTCATAAAAAGTATTAGGAAGTTTTTCATCCTTTTCTATATTCTGGAATAATTTGAGTAGAATGGGTGACAGTTCTTCCTTGAATGTTTGGTAGAACTCACCAGTGAAGCCATCTGGGCCTGGACTTCTTTTGGTTGGGAGTTTTTTGATGACCTGATCAATTCCTTCTTTTTTTATGGGTCTGTTCAAGTTTTCTGCTTCACTCTGTGTAAGTTTTGGTAGGTTGTGTTTTTCTGAAAAATGTATCCATCTCTTGTAGTTTTTCGCATTTGTTGGAGTATAACTCTTCATATTACTCTGTTATTATCCTTTTGATTTTGTTCGGTTCCATTGTGACATTGCCCTTGTGGTTTCTAATGCAAATTATTTGTGTCATCTCCCTCTTTTCTTTTGTTAGATTTGCCAGTGGTTTGTCAATTTTATTAATCCTTTCAAAGAACCAGCTTCTTGTCCTGTTGATTCTTTCTATAGTTTTTCTGTTTTCCATCTCAATTATTCTGCTCTTATCTTTATTATTTCTTTTCTTTTGGTGACTGTAGGTTCCCTCTGTTGGTCTGTTTCTAATTGGTGGGATGCTGTGTTAATGTGTTAATTTTGGTTCTTTCTTCTTTTTGGATGTGCACCTTTATCGCAATAAATTGTCCTCTCAGCACTGTTTTCTCCATGTCCCAAAGATTCTGGTATGTTGTGTTTTCATTCTCATTTGTTTCTAGGAATTTTATGACTTCACATTTAATTTCTTCTTTTACCCAGTCGCTTTTCAGCAGTGTGTTGTTCATTTCCATGTATTCAGCTTTATTTCCTTAGTCTTCTTGTTGTTGATTTCTAGTTTATAGTATTGTGTTCTGAAAAGATGCTCTGTAGTATTTTGATGTTTGTAAATTTATGGAGGCTTGCTTTGTGAATGAACACATGGTCAATTATGGAGAATGTTCCATGTGTACTGGAGAAGAAAGTTGTTGGGTTGAATGCTCTGTGCATGTCTATCAGGTCAAATTGGTTGATTGTGCTGTTTAGTTCCTCTATAATTTGGTTGAGTTTCTTTCTGGTTATTCTGTTCCTTTTCGAAAGTGACATGTTAAAATCTCCCACTATAATTGTATATTTATCTATTTCTTTCTTCAATTCTAGTAAGGTTTGCTTCATGTATCTTGGTGCTTTTTCATTGGGAGTGTATATATTTGTTATGGTTATGTGCCAGACCATGTTTTTTCTTGCTGGATAGGCCAGAATAAAGGGTCTTGTTGTAATGTGCCGTGGAGTCGGTTCCGACTCATAGCGACCCTGTACAGGGTTTCTGAGGCTGTAAATCTTTACGGGAGGGGAGCAGAAAACCTCATCTTTCTCCCACGGAACAGCTGGTGGTTTCGGACTGCTGACCCTGAGGTTCACAGCCCGATTTGTAACCACTACACTTAGGGCTAGGACTCACAGGTTGACGTCATCAACAGCTGCCAAGCTCTTTCTCTCTGTTCCATGAGAAAACTGTGCACCCACCCACCTGAAAGTTTCCAGGCTGGGCAAAGAAGGTGCGACAGGGAAGAGAAGGAAAAATGTATAGAATCCCCTGCACCTCCTTTTGCAAATGTCACTGCACTGCTTTTAGTGCTGGTATCCTGTACAGGTCTGGCTGTAGCCCCACCCTATGAACTCCTCCCAGGTGGGGTGGCCGCAGAGGGAGTCCCATCTGGAGTGATTCCTAACTTTCAGTATTTTCCTTTATACAGTGATTTTTCCACTTCAGTGTGCAGGAAACTGATGCCCTGGACCTTATATTAGATCCAGAGCTCTGGTGTTGTTCCATGAGCACAGCTTCTCTGGGTTTTCAGTCCCTCCCCTACGGAGCCTTTCCTACCTAGCTGTCTCTGATACTGTCCAAACTATACCTGCTGAATTTTTATGAAGCACTATTTCACTCTGTTCATGTGATTATGCGACTTACGGTGTCAAAGTCATTAATTATGCTATTATGTGCTACTTATCGGCCCATCCTTGCACCATTGGAATACATTTTTGGTTTTGCTATATTATTTATTTTGTATTATGCCAGGCTTATTTATGAATTATCTACAACTGTTTCAGCAGCACATAGCAACAACAGCCATACGTTTTTAATAAAATTGACTTTAAGGGGATTGTGTGTAAACCAGATGTTCATTATCCAAAGATTGTCTGTTAATGATGCAGTCTACACAGCATGTCACCTTCTTGCTTGGTTAGGCCACTCTGATTGAGTTCTCCTGTTCTGAGTCATCAACATCCCTGGAAGACCTGCAGATAGTGAGGTACAAGCTCATGGAGCCCGTGAGGTTGAGTTTCTCCTGGTTGTAGTCTTCCTCTGCTGAACAGAGAAATTCACTGCCATGGAGGGAGTCCTGGTGTGGTGCTGTGGGCTAATGAGTCTGACTTCAGAGTCATTTGAACTGCAAGGTTGGTGGTTCAAGCTCACCAGCTGTTCCTTAGAAACCCTATAGAGTGTCGCTATGGGTTGCAACCAACTCGATGGCACTTAACAACAGCAACAACAACAACAAAGCCTCTAGAACTATGAGATCCTAGATGCCTCAGGTAAGCTGATCATCTTTTTTGGGATGAGGAGCTAGTGGGAAAGAGAGGCACACAGCACATTACAGCTATGACAGCTCTTTCTGGGAAGACTTTGGATTCCATAGTTCTAAGATTTGTTTCTTAACTATATTCTGTGGCTTTCTCCTTTGTTACCCTGCCTTTGTCAAGTTTTGCTACTAAGATTAATGATCTTTTAAAATAGATTGGGGAAATGTTCATTTCTTTCCTGTAGTCAAGAATAGAAATATCTGATACTTAGATATTTGATAAGGAGTTCTGGTAGCATAGTGGCAACGAATAGGGCTGCTAACTTCAAGGTCAGTAGTTTGAAACTACCAGTAGTTCCGCAGGAGAAAGATGACGATTTTTTGCTCCCATAAAGATTTACAGCCTCGGGAACCCCACACAAGGTGGCTATGAGTTGAAACCAACTCCATACCACACAAGCACCGCCACCATCAGCTCTTTGGTGGGACTTATACGTGAAGTCTTCTGTCTGTGGATCCTAGTTCCCTTCTTTCCTCTGAACATCACCAGTAGAATCTGTGTGCATTGTGTGTCTCCATGTCTGAATATTCTCTCTGTTCATTATGAGTGCACAGATGCCTATTCAGCAGTGGTGCCTGAGCTCTACACCCACATGTGGGGTTAAAGAGTAATTGTTATGATTGTTATACATAATGTATAACCGAATAAAACACAGCTTGGTCCTTTATCACTGTTTCAGTCCATTGTTGTGGCTATTGTGTTAGTGTGTCTCATTGGGGCTTTCCCTCATTTTCAGTGACACTAGCAAAAAGAATGAACTTTTCTAGTAATAGGTCTTTCCTGATGATGTTTCTGAAGTAAGGAAACGTCCTCACTTTCAAGGAGTATTTTGGTGGTATTTTTTTTTTTTTTTTAAGGCTGATTTGTTCCTCCTCCTGGAAGTTTGTGTACTTCACCACAATTTGAATGCATCAATTATTCTGTCTTTTTCCTCTAGTTCCAGCTTTCTTATACACATTTAGCAATTAAAGTGCTATAGCTTGAGCTGGGCACACCTTAGTCATCAAAGTGACTTTGATATTTAACACTTTAAAGAGTTCTTTTGCCACAGATTTGCTCAGTGTGATATGCTGTGTGATTTCTTAACTACTGCTTCCAAGGGTGTTTCCTGGATGTTGTTATTCTTGTTAAGGTCCATTGTAGAGTTGGTTCTGACCTGCAGTGACCCTGTATAGGGTTCCCAAGGAGTGGCTGGTAAGCTTGAACCACCAACCTTGTGTTCAAAACAACAGTGCAGTCCAGCCCATTAACCCTTAGTGCCTAGGGGCTAAAGCCAGTTTATGCTTTGCTCTTCAAGTCTTCTGCTTTGATACAGAGCAACACAGACTTTTTTCTGTTTTATATAAAAGTTATGGTATCAGGCTAGCCTAACAAGAGCCAGATGAAACTCTGCCAATTGTCTCATCTCACTGAGCCTTTTTTCTCACCTATTAAATGAATTGCTTAGTATGCTCTACCTCTTACCATATGTTGTTGTTGTTGTTAAGTGCTGTCCAGTTGATTTCAACCCATAGTGACCCTGTACAGGGTTTCTGAGGCTGTAAATTTTTACAGGACCAGAAAGCCTCATCTTTCTCCTGTGTAACTGCTGGTAGTTTCGAACTGCTGACCTTGAGATTAGCAGCCCAATTTGTAACCATTATGCTACCAGAGATTTATAGTACAATTAAGGGAATTTTCATTATTTTACTATATTTCTCATTTAGGATTTTTTTTTTTTTTTTGATATTTACATTTTAGAAGAATCCTAACCTCTTTATTTTTAATGTTGTTTTTAAGATCCTTAGTGGTACAGATGTTTTGTGATCATCTATTAATCTGCAAAACTTCTGGTGTGGTGGTTACGAATTGGGCTGCAAACCACAAGGTCAGCAGTTCTAAACTACCAGCTGCTTCGCAGGAAAAAGATGAGACTTTCTGCTCCCGAAAGATTTATAGCCTTGGAAACCCTGTGCAGGGTCGCTATGGGTTGGAACCAACTCGATGGCACTTAACAACAACATGAACCACAAGGTTGGCAGTTCAAATCCACCCACTGCTCCTCAGAAACCCTATACAGGGTCAATTGAGTCAGAATGCAGTTGACGGCACTTAACAGCAATAACAAAAACAACTAACCTGAAAGGTGATGGCCCTACCTATTTTGATATACTTTTTTAAAAAGTACGTAAGAGGAAATGTCAGGAGAATGAATAACCGTTGCCAAAAGTTAAAATAATTCTAGGTCATAGTAACAATTCAAATGTTGAATTGGTTCTTGCTAATCATTAATTCGTGGTTTATAGACAACCCTTTAACATACAAACAACCCTTAATATAAGTAATAAAATAGGAAATGTCTAATAAATTTAACTTAATCATTGTTCTGTATCTTTGCAAATGAATGCAGTAATTGCAGTGGCATTTTCTAACAAGGAGAATTCAGCCAATCCATTTTTATAAAGGGAAAATAAGCGTCAGGGTAAAATAGCACACATTGATTAACTGCTTAATATACCATTGGCTTCACAAGGCCTAACAGAGGAGTGTTTTCAATGATACTGCTTAAATAAAATACATAGTATTGTGCTGTCTTGAATAATAATTACAAATGCATTAGGAAACTGGACAGTTGGGCTTGGCATGCTGAACAGGAAAGCTTTTGAAGTATGACTCTGGACATCACCAGTAGAATTTGTGTGCATTGGATGTAGGTCCGAGTTGGTAACTGTGGCCCCCACCAGCAACCCACCGTCATATTTTGATGCTCTAGAAAACGTGTATTGCAACTACACTGAAAACAACAAGGAGGCAAGACATGGCTCTTTCAGAGGACCATAGTGCAATTCTGAATGAACGGGCAGTGATTGCAGAGACTGTTTTGAAATGACTTCTATTCCTAGATGAGTCAGAGAAAGCACTGCACAAAAGAATTGTGAATGGTGTTTATGTTGTTATTGGGTGACATGAACACACTAATTTAAAATGCAGACTTCAGTCAGAATAAGCATTTCAACAGTCCTGCTTGTTAATCGACATATCCTCCACTGACTTGCTAAGAGAGTCCTTATTTTATTTCCTACAGGAAACCTAGAGAAGGAATCAATGCTACTTTGGAGTTCTGGCAGTACAGTAGTTTAGTGTGGTTCAAGCTCGCCAGTTGCTCCTTAGAAACTCTATAGAGGGTCGCGATGGGTTGGAACCCGACTCCATGGCCCTTAACAACAACAACAACAACAACTGTTCACCAAAAGTTTGGCACTTTGAATTCACCGAGCAGATCCTCTGGAGGAAGAATTGGTTATCTGCTCCTGTAAACATGGCTGTGATTGTTGTTAACTGCTTTCCAGTCAGTTCAGACTTACAGTGACCCTGTGGGGCAGTTCTACTCTATCACATGGGGTTTCTATGAGTTGAAATTGATTCACAGGCACCTAACAACAAACAGCTGGATGTCAGAATGAATATAGGGGGCATCAAAGCCCCCAAAAAGGCAGTCTTTTTTTTTTTTTTTTACACAGTCGTATTTGATTGACAGCTTTGCTGGGTAGAGGATTCTTGGGTGGCAGTTTTCTTTTTCCTTTAGGGTTTTATGTATCTCTCCCCATTGCCTTCTTGCCTGCATGGTTTCTGTTGAGAAATCTGAAAAAGACAGTCTTTCTAAGGGATAAATTTAGTCAGAAAAGGGTGTTATTCACTCTCCCTGCATTCTGTATTAAGTGTCTGTAAAAATAAAGTTTCTCTCAAACTACAACTACATCTTTCTATCAATGCCAATTATTCTCACTGGAGGCTCACTGATCTATGGTGGCTCTGAGCCGGTTTGGAAGAAAGGGATGCATTTGCTTGTGTATATGTTTGAAGGTGGAGTCCTGGTGTGGCACTATGGGTTAATGCACCAGACTGCAAAGCCGTTTGCACTGCAAGGTTGGCGGTTCAAGCTCACCAGCTTTACCTTGGAAACCCTATACAGGGTTGCCATGGGTCCAAATCGACTCGACAGCACTTAACAACAACAATGTTTGAAGGTGATACTTGAATGGAATTATATCTTTTAGAAATCTGAATTATGATTTAGCAATTTGTCGTAAGTTTCCCTTGCTAACATTACCTCATATCATATATTAAGTTGTTTAATTGAGTATTCAGTGAATCTGAGTAAAGGAAAGATCATCACAGGTTAAATATCAACCCATAGCTACAGATGAATGGGTTTGTAGGCAGAACTGGGATATGAACTAGTGTTATAGGAACTGTGAAGAGATATTTTTCTGACTAGACTGTTGACACTTGATGAAAGGTACAATGGGGACCCTAGAAATTCAAATGTCAAATAATCACCTTGGTTTGCTTTCTGACACTACCAGAAACATTTCATATTTTAAAGAGTGAATACCTATACCAGTGTTTGTGGTTATTAATCTGTTAGTGTTCTAGATCAATTAGAATTAGAAGAGTTTCATGTTGAAGCTATGAATGTGTAAGCCACGGTGGTGGCCACAACACAAAAGGTAATACAAATCTGAAAAAAATAATAAAACCAGGAGAGGCATTGTAGGATAAGCACTGGACTGTGAACCAGAAGGTTGGTGGTTCAAACCCACCAGCTGCTCTCGGAAACCCTATACAGAGTTGCTATGTGTCTCAACTGACTCGACGGCACTTAATAACTACTTCAGCTCTTAGTTGATAAAGATAGACATGGGAGATACAAATCAGAAATGGAACTGATTTTAGAAGAATAAAACAGAATGAAATACTAATGGAAAAATAACGGGCAGTGATTTAAATATCCTATTTAAAGAAAACAATTCAATGACTATGCATGGGAAAGAGTAATGGCTATTGCTGGCAATCAGTGTGTCTCCTCTGATCGGTTTCAATCAGTAGTTTAGAATGTTCATGCCCACTGAAGGCATGTGTTAAACTGGGGAACATAAAATCACTCTGTGGTGACTAGGAGCTGTTCTTAGCTCCTAAGCACAGGTTGGCACTCTCAGACTGCCGAATATTTCATTTAATGATGAACATGATAGATTTGTGTGTGCGTGCGTGTGTGTGTGTGTATGAGGGTCTTGAAAAAAATTGTGGAAAAACTCCATTATCTTTTAATTCCATTTTTCCACAAACTCTTTGAAGTTCCCTTGTGTGTGTGTGTGTGTGTGTGTGTGTGTGTGTGTGTATAAATATATGTCCTTTATTCACCTATAAGCATACAGCAAGGCAACTTGGGATGACAGCTAGTGTTTATATCAGATAGTAGCAGTTCCTCATATTTGACATCAGTAAACAATTAAGCAAATCCCAAGAGGTGACCACAAAGGATAATTAGATTTAATTTAAGCATTTCAATGAGCTTTGCTTATGATATGCAGGCATCATTAGTGCATTGAGCACAAGTTAACTCTTAATTAAATTGATTAACTTGTGCAATATTTGCTCTGGCTGAAAGAATGAACACAGACCTAACAATTTAAAAATAAAAAAGCTTATTTTTTCTGTGCACCAGGATCACTGAGTGTTAGGTAATTTTTTTAGACTTATGCTAGGCAATGAGAATTCTCGTGATACTTGAGTAAGCTTATGTTTAGAGCTATATCATAATTGATCAAAGGGAATATTTTATCAACCCACCCTAAAAATGATTGTTTAAATAATATTTTCAACAAAAGTTAGTTTTTCAGGTAAACAGATATTTTTGGGGGGTGCTGTTTACCTGTGAGAGCTTTTGTACTAATCTAATTAATCAACTACCAATTTTTTTGTTTGTTTGTTTACTCTGTACTTCCAAGTAGGTTCTGGCTCCCAATAGAAAATTACATTAAAAGCAGAAGCGTGTGCCCATCTTTATGTGTCAATGCAGGAAGGAGCTGCCTCTCTCTGGGGCTAATTTGTGAGCTTTCTAGGCTATTGGTGGTGAAATAAACTCCTCTACTCTCAAACCATGCTTGAAATACCACCTGGAAAAAGGTGTGCTTTACTACTTGTCATTGCTTTTCTTTTAAAATTGTTTTTTGTTTTTCCCCCAAAATTTACATATCTCTTCATGTGACTTCTTGAGCTAAGAGAATTTGGCACCTTCCCATAGTAGGTAATGAATTATTATTTGTTGATTAGGAAAAGGCAGCAGTGAGTATTGATGTCCTCTCATCATCAATGGAATAACATTTGTTTGCGTGGTTGCCGTTTATATTCTTGCACTGACTTGGAAACAACAAAATAAAATCCATTCATCTATTAGACAGGTGTCCCAGTTTAATATTTCTTTCCTTACAGCATAAGTCAGAGAATGACATTTTTAATTAATTATAGTAGATGTTTCACCTTTAACTTGTTACTGAGCCTATGTATTCATTGATATTACTGAATTGTATCTGTATTAAAAAAACAGAACTTGAGCTACATATATGCTTTCAATTATTTGAAATTATATGGAAAAACAACAATAATGGAAATTTGGCTGGATATGTTGTTACAGCTTGTCTTACTGTTGTTGTTGTTAAGTGCCATCGAGTCAATTCTGACCCATAGCGACCCTGTATAGGGTTTCCAAGGTGCAGCTAGTGAGCTTGAACCACCAACCTTGCAGTTC
>NW_006408523.1:22727104-22746223 GCF_000296735.1 Chrysochloris asiatica | reverse complement strand
TCACACAATCCAGTTTCTCGGATTGTTTGCTCAACATTCAGATTGAAAAGTATGGTGAAAGGAGACAACATTTGCACAAACCTCCTTTCCTGATTTTAAACCGTTAGTATTCCCTTGTTCTGTTTGAACTACTGCCTTTTGGTCTCTGTACAGGTTCCCCATGAATGTATACCCATTTTTCGCAATGTTATCCATAGTTTTCTATGATCCACAAATTGAATGCCTGTGTGTAGTCAATAAATCACAAGTTAAGGTCCTTCTAGTACTCTCTGGTTTCAGCCAATATCCATCTGACCTCAACAATAATATCCCTAGTTCCATGTCCTCTTCTGAATCTGAAATGAATTTCTGCCAGCTCCTTGTCAATGTGCTGCTGCAATCATTTAAAATTTATTTTTACCAAAAATTTACATGCATGTGACATTACTGATATTGTTTGATGATGTCTGCATTCTGCCGGGTTACCTTTCTTTGGAATGGGCCAATATGGATCTTTCCCAATCAGCTGTCTTCCAAATTTCTTGAACTAGACAAGTGTGTACCTCTAGCACTCCTTCAATCTGTTGAAACATTTCAATTTGTATTCCATCTATTCCTGGAGCTTTGTTTTTCAGCAATATCTTCTATGCAGCTTGAACTTCTTCCTTCAATACTATCGGTTCTTGATCTTATGATCGAAATGGTTGAACATTGACTAATACTGTTCGGTACAATGACTCTGTGTTTTCCTTCCATCTTCTTTTGATAACATCCTGCATTTTTCCATATTGTACCCCCAGAATCCTCCAATATTGCAACTTGGATTTTTGTATCTTTTCTTGAGTTCTTTCGGCCTAAGAAATGTTCAGCATGTTTTCTAGCTCCAGGTCTTTGAACATTTAATA
This sequence comes from Chrysochloris asiatica, assembly GCF_000296735.1. NCBI lineage: Eukaryota > Metazoa > Chordata > Mammalia > Afrosoricida > Chrysochloridae > Chrysochloris > Chrysochloris asiatica. The sequence continues at coordinate 22,745,339 of NW_006408523.1, read as the reverse complement.
CTTTACTTTGGCTTCTTGAGCTGCCCTTTGACATTTTCTGTTCAGCTCTTGACTTTATGATTTCTTCCAGTCACTTTAGCTTCTGTATGTTCATGAGTAAATTTTGAAGTGTTTTCTGACATTCATTTTGGTTATTTTTTCTTTTCTGTCTTTTTAATGACCTTTTGCTTTCTTGGTGTACAGTGTTATTTTTGTCATCACACAACTCCTCTGGCCTTTGGTCATTAGTGTCTAATGCATCAAATCTGTTCTTAAGATGGCCACTAAATTCAGGTGAGACGTACTCTAGTTCATATTTGACTTGTTTTAATTTTCTTCCGCTTCAATTTGAACTTGTATCTGAGAAGTCCGTAGTCTGTTGCACAGTTGACTCCTGGCCTTGTTTTGGCTGATAATATTGAGCTTCCACCATCTATTTCTGAAGACGTAATCAACTGGATCTCTCTGTGTTCCCTCTGGTGAAATCCATGAGTATAGTCACCATTGATGTTGTTGAAAGACAGTATTTGCAATGAATAATTCATTGTTCTTGCAAAATTTCTACCATGTGATCTTCAGCATAGTTTCTGTCACCAAGACCATATTCTCCATATCCTTCCTGTTTGTTTCCACCTTTCACAGTCTGATCACCAGTAATTAACAATGCTTCTGGATTGAATATTTGATCAATTTTGGACTGAAGAAGTTGCTCAAATTTTTCAATGTCTTCATTATTGGCTTTGGTAGTTGGTTCATAAATTTGAATAATAATATTTTCCAGTCTTCCTTGTATGCATTTGTATATTTCTTCTTGCAGCATTGTACTTCAAGATAGATCTTGAAATGTTCTTTTTGACAATGAATGTGACCCCATTCTTCAATTTGTCGTTTCTGGCATAGTAAACCATATGATTATCTTATTCAGAAAAGTCAATGCTAGTCTGTTTCAGTTCATTTATGTTTGGGTGGACTCCTAATGTGGCACTATAGGATTAGCACTGGACTGCAAACCACAAGTTTGACTATTCAAACCCACCAGCTGCTCCTTGGAAATCCTATACAGGGTCATTATGAGTCAGAACTGATTCAAAGGCATATAACAACAACAATGTCTAGGCTATTGATCTTTATGCATTTCATTTAGTTTTTGTTAGTTCCAACTTTTTAGATTCATACTTTATGCATCAAACATCCTGATTGTTAATGGATGTTTCAGCTGCTTTTTCTCCATTTGAGTTGTGCCCCGTCAGCAAATGAAGATTCCCAAAGCTATGCTCCATCCACATCATTAAGGACAATTCTACTTTGAGGAGGCAGGCCTACCTTTGTCATATTTTGAGTGCATCTCAATGTAAGGAACTCATCTTTCTAGCACTTGTATCAGACAGTGCTTTAGTGCTAGCCATAAGGTTTTCTGTGACTACATTTGCAGAAGTGGTCTACCTATCTTTTTTTGGTCAGTCTTAATGGGAAAGTTATGCTGAAACCTGTCCATCATGGGTGACCCTGTTGATATTTAAAATACTGGTGGCATAGTTTCCAGCATCACAGCAACATACTAGCCACCACAGTATGGCAAACTGATTGGTGGACCTTCTCATAGGCAATTAACAACAATACTACTCTGAAATATTGTGGGTTTTTTTGTTAAGTGCTGTTGAAATGGTTCCAACCCAGAGTGACACTATTTGGGTCTCCAAGGATGACTGGTGGGTGTGAATTACCAATCTTTTGGTTTGCAGCCTAGAGTTTGTTGTACAAGGAAGCCTTATTTTCTTTCCTTTGCCATAAAGGCATGTATTTTGAGGGAAGAGTATAAAATAGCAAAAACTTTCCCAGAACTCCCTACCACTTTGTTCCTTAATTTTCCAACATATACTTAGTTTATGCTTAGACATCCCCTTGGATAACCCAGTACTGGCAGTTGTTGTTGTTGTTGTTATGTGCTGTGGAGTTGGTTCCGACTCATAGTGACCCTGTATAGGGTTTTTGAGGCTGTAAATCTTTACAGGAGCAGAAAGCCTCATCTTTCTCCTGCGGAACAGCTGGTAGTTTCAAACTGCTGACCTTAAGGTTCACAGCCCGATTTGTAACCACTACACTGGTGGGTCTGGAAAGCAGAGAGCAGAGCACATCAGCTAAACATTTGTTGAAGTTCGCTTTAGGCCAGTACAGGTGTAGGTGCTGGAGTACGAGGACTGTAGGATGCTCACAAGGTCAGTGGCTCAAACCTACCAGCTGCTCCTTGCAAATCCTATACAGGGTTGCTACAAGTCAGAAGCAACTCAGCAGCACTCCACAACGATAACAACGAACCCAGGAAGCTAATAAATGTGTGGAGGAGACCAAAATATGAACAAAGGATAATTATGCCATTTAATAAGTGGTCCCATGGAGCTCTCAGAGTCCTGGTGTGGCACTGCGGGATAAGCCTGGACTGCTAACCACAAGGTTGGCAGTTCAAACTTACCAGCTGCTCATTGGAAACTCTCTGCATGGTTGCTTCAAGTAAGAACCTAATCAGTGACAGTTAACAACAACAGCAACAATGAAGTTACTGTCGCAATTTTGACTGAGGAAGACTTTTGTACTAGAGACAAGTCTATCACTTGTAATCTCTCCTTGCAGACCCCCAAGAAGCAAGTTAGATTTTTTCCATATTAGTGGTTTATCATCTTATTTTTACAGTTTTCTGCCTCTCAGCCATGAGACTGAATTCTAGGACATTTTGTGAAGAATAAAAGTATTTTGCACTAAGTGACACAATCATTTTATTCTATAGAATTTATATGCAAATCTCAAGAATAATACCCTCAGCATTGTCACCATATTACTGTGTGAGTGTAAACATGATTTTTGTACATTCTGGAGGGAAGAAACTATGATTTCAGATGAGAGTGACATTCATGACATTTTACTTATTGATGAACAAAAACAAGACTATTATCTGCTCGTTACAAGGTGCAAGATCCTATTAAAAAAAAAGTCACTTATTTAATTCTGATGTTGAACCAGTGAGTAGATACTATTACTATTCTTATTTTGTAAATGAGGAAACAGAAGCACAGAAGTTAAATTACTTGCTCAAAGCCCACGGGGCAGATGACTGAGCAGGGATTGGAAAGGAGACAGTGACAATGTGAGTGTCAATCGTGATTCCTGATCAACTATGTGCTAAATTCAGTTGTTGTTGAAAACATGCGCCAATGCAACAGATCCTACATGGACAGCTCAGTGATATTGATTACGTTCTTCACGTTGGACAATCATTTTCACCCTCCTCCTCTTCGGAATTGTTTTTCCACAGTAAACATAAATTTGCTACTCCGTAAACTAATTGCCACCATTAAAAATGGCCTCCTTTCTCAAGAGACCAGAACTGGAAAGTGCCTGATTACCATTACCACATTTTTTAAGTTAAAGATTCTGTAAAAGAAGCTTTTGTGAAAAAGCATGAAATATGTAATAGAATTTCAAATTCTCATGGAATCTAGACTTTCTGGGTTGGACCCCTGATACTATTATCATGAGATGATCTTTAAACCTTAAACCAGAAATATCCCTTAAATTATTTTTAATAGTAAACAAGAATGTCTACCTTGACATTGTATCCTTTTAAATAACTTCGTGTGTGGAATCATTTTGACACTCAAGGATTTTTAAGTTTTCCCAGGGAATGTTTGTTTTTATCTACTCTTCTGGTGGCAGGTTCAAACTCATGCTTTCTCTCTCCCTTATGGTGGGTGCTGTCTTTTCTTCATCTTCATGTTATTAAAGTACAGCAATCCAGATTTTCACCCTCAAATCCCCCAGTATACCACTCACCCACTGTTGCTGTATTTAACAGAGCTTTACTGAAAATTTAAAGATATTGTTGTTGTTATGTGCCACCAAGTTGGTTCCGATCCATAGTGACCCTGTATAGGATTTCTGAGGGGCATCTGGTGAGTTTGAACTGCCCACCTTGCAATTGAAACCATCCTTGTGGTCAAGTGATTTTATCCTACAGTGCCACACCAGGACTCCAGTTCAAAGATGGTGGAGCTAATAATATCACAAAACAAAAGCTTCTGTTTTGAGAAATTTAATAATAATTCCAGTCAATGATATTTCTTCCTAACTACTATCAAACCCACTGTCACCTTCCTGCTATGTGCCAAAGCCAATTCCTTTCTGTGTATTGTTTCCAAACTGGAGCAGAAAGAGAACACACAAACTCCTATTCCTTTTTTATGAAGGACTTTCTAATGCTTATCCCACTTTTTCTTCCCCTTGGGGGCCTTGCCCTTCATAATTAGAAAAATCCCATAAGGGTGATTTTCCTAAACCAAATAGCTATGAACATTTTAATGTTAACCACTTCCAACCATTTTTCCCCAAGGACCTTAATACTTTTATCATATTAAACATGAAAATGAAGTCAGGTAGGACATTTCAAAATAACATACCAAGAGTCCTGGTGTGGTGCTGTGGGCTAATGTGCTGCAGTGCAAGGTCGGTTTGAACTGCAAGATCGGTGGTCCTATCTCATCAGCCACTACTCGGAAACCCTATATAGGGTCACTATGAGTTGGAAGGGACTCAATGGCATAGAACAATAACAACATTGTGCATACAGAGATTAAAATAGATTAAAAGACAAGATTTTTCTTTAAATTAACCAATTAAATTTGCACTAAGTGCAGTGATTTAAGAAAAAACCCCACATAATTATATACCTTTACTTGATTGAATTCACAACTCTTCATGATTCTTATTTAGGATATTTGACATTAAATATGTACTGATGTGAACTAAGAGTTTTGAGCCATTGAGTTTATTTCAAAAAGAACCACCCTGTTAACTAACATTCAAGTTTTTCATCAATCACCACTGACTTGTTCTTAAAAGGAGTATATAACTCCATGATGAATAAAGTATACTCCTTGATTTTATGAACTGTAAGTATAGTGGGGCATATAGAAACATTAAACCCAAAGTCCAAATCAGTAGCAATTGTGTTGATTCCGATTCATTGCAGTCCCATGGGTTTCAGAGTAGAATTGTGCTCCATGGAGTTTTCAATGGCTGTCACCTTATGGAAGTAGATCACTGTCACTTTCTTCCGTGAATTTGAACCACTAACTTTTCAGTAAGCCCAGCACTTAACCTATTGCACCACACAGTAACTCCTATAGGAATATTACTAGATATCTTAAAAATACTGCAATATGTATATCATGTACAAAATGCAACGTGTATATAAAATGCTATAAAATAACAGAATTCAAGCATACCTCATTTTATTGTGCTTTACTTTATTGCAATTCAGAGATAATTGCATTTTATACAAACTGAAGGTTTGTTGCAACTCTTCATCGAGCAAGTTTACCAGTGCCATTTTCCCACCAGCATGTGTTCACTTTGTGTCTCTGTGTCACATCTTGAGATTTCTCACAGTATTCCAAACTGTTTCATAATGATTTGTTATTGTTGTTCAATGCCGCTGAGTCACTTCTGACTCACAGTAACCCTGTATAGGGTTTCCAAGGAGCAGCTGGTGAGTTTGAACTGCCTACCCGATGGTTCAAACCAATCATGTGCTTTATCCTACAGCACCACACCAAGAATCCATTGCAGATGCCATAGAGCCAGCTCTGACTCATAGCGACCCTGTATTGGGTTTCCAGGGAGCAGCTGATGGGTTTGAGCTGCTTACCTTGTGGTTAGCAGTCCAGTGCTGATCTTACAACTTCTCACCAGGAGTAATGGTCAGGTCAGGTCAGGTGCCATCGAGTCGGAACCGACTCATAGCGACCCCATGCACAGCAGAACGAAACAATGTCCTATCCTGGGCCAACCTCACTACCGCTGCCACACTTGAGTCCATCAATGATGCCACCTGGCTGATCCATCTCGTTGGGGGTCTTCCTCTTTTTCTCTGACCCTCCACCCTACCCAGCATGACATCCTTCTCCAACGATTGTTTTCTCCGGACAATATGTCCAAAGTAGGAGAGACGAAGCTTAGCCATCCTGGCCTCCAAGGAGCACTCTGGCTGCACTTCTTCCAAAACACATCTATTGGTTCTTTTGGCAGACCATGGCACTTTCAGTATTCTCCTCCAACACCACAACTCAAAGACATCAATTCTTCTACGATCTTCCTTATTCACTGTCCAGCTTTCTTATCCATATGATGCTATTGAAAACACAATGGCCTGGGTCAGGCGCACTTTAGTCCTCAAGCTGACATCTCTGCTCTTCAATACTTTAAAAAGTTCCTGTGCAGCAGATTTGCCCAATGCAATATGTCGTCTGATCTCTTGACTTCAGCGAGTGTTGATAGTTGATCCAAGAAGAATGAAGTCCTTGACAACTTCAATCTTTTCTCCATTGATAAGAATGGTAATATTATAATACCAGGAGTAATATTGCACAGTTAATAATGATAACAGGATAAAATAACAATAACAGGATAAAATGATAAGCATAATTTTTATATGCACTAGAAAACAAAAAATTGTGTGTGATGTACTTTATTGCAATATTAGCCTTATTGCTATTGTCTGGAACCAAGCCTAAGATATATACTAGATATGCCTGACTACAATAAACTCAACCTGATTGAGTTAGGGAAATTGTGTGTAAGGTGCGGCATTTAGCCTTCAGGACCAGTGTAAGTGTTCCAACATAGAAATGAACAGGGACAAAATGAAATGTAGAAAGACTTGGATGAACAAAATGGCATCCCATTTCTGTGTTTTGAGCATCAGCTTTATTTGTGGTGGAAACAGAAAGTCAGAGTGCAGGAGGAGAAGAAGAGAGGAGGGTTGGACAAGATGATAGTGAAAAAATCGATTAGAATACATAAGAAAGAACATTGTATATTTTATGTCAGAATGTTTGTATTTGAAGCACCAGGACCTGCTTCTCTTAAATGTTGGTGCTTGAAAATCTGAGTCAGAATTCTTTAATATGCTTGTTAAAAATGCAGGTTTCTCGACAGCAGTTCAGACCTACTGTATCTAAATGTCAAACTAGAAACCTGAGGTAGCTCATATGCACTGTTGTTGTTAAGTGTTGTCAAGGCGGTTCTGACTCATAATGACACTGTATAAGAGTTCTGAGGAGTGACTGGTGAGTTTGAACCACCAGCCTTGAGGTTCAAACCAACTCTGAGGTCAAGTACTTGTCCTATGTATTAAGACTTAAAAGTTTTGTATAGACAGTGGGTAGGAACTAATAGCTATTCTATTGTTGTGTAATCCTAGTTCATATCTGGCATTGATGTTGCTATTGTTAAGTGCTGTTGAGTTGGTTTCAACTCATAGAGACCCTGTATAGGGTTTCAGAGGATTTAAATCTTTGTGGGAGAAGAAAGCCTCATCTTCCTCCTGTGGAAACACATGTACTTTGTGCTTCCAAGTCCAGTGCTTATCTTCTGGAGCCACGACACACTCCCTTATCTTGCATTGTTGTTATTGTTAACGGCCATCAAGTCAATTCCGATCCATAGCAACCCTGTATAGGGTTTCCAAGGAGCATTTGGTGAGCTTGAACCACCTACCTTGCAATTCAAACGACTTTGCAGTCTGATGCCTTAGACCACAGCACCACACCAGGACTCTTATCTTGCATTACAGACCAATATATTATATGTTTGCTGTGTATGTATTTAGGAACGTAATTGAAACAAAATGGTTTTTACATTGCTTAAAAATTCATGGTACTCTAGGAAGCCATGTAGAGTAGCTTAACTAGGTGAGATTATATAAAGTATCTGGTGTGGTGCAGTAGGATACACACTGGACCACAAGGTTAGCAGTTCAACCTTAACCAGCTGCTATTTGGAGACCCTATGTAGGATCATTATGAGTCTGAATCAACTAGATGGCTCTTAACAACAACAAAATATCATAGGAAAAACCTTACTAAGGAATGACTTTTGTATTTCAGGTAAAATAGATGCTGTCAGAATAATTTAGTCGTTCTAGAACAAAAAAACCATGCTTTCTGCTTTAGAGATAACTAAAGATTGTGTTAAGTATACTGAAGCTTTTGAAAATGCTGTGGCACAAATTATATATGTGTGTGAGAGGGAGATGTGACTGTATTTAAATAACCAAACTAGCTTTAAGTTTCATGCAGAGAATGCTTTTGATAAGAAGCTGTTGTTTTGCATGGACAGAATGGTAAATGAGCTTTTCTTAAACCTGGCAAGGTTCAGATAGAGTAGGGACCGAGCAGTGCGTTTTACAGCTCTTGATGAAATCAGGAGCACAAGCTGATGTGTTTCTGCAGAGCTTCACTGTATATGGGCAGGAAACAGTTTGCATGTGTGGAATTGGAAACTGACTTAAAATTAAAAGTAGAAAAACAAAATGAAGTGCAGTAATGAAAGCCTAGATGAGAACATGAATAAAGTAGAAAAAGCTGTTGAAGGAAATAATGCTAATGGAGTTCCTTGTGAAAAAGAGAGTAAGACTCATCATAGATAATATCTTTCAAAGTGAAAGAAAATTCACTAGAATTTATAAGTAGGAGTGGAATACAAGGACTTATAACTCAGTGCTTCGGTTATGGCTCAGCATTGATTAGTACCTTCCTAAATGATGGGCTCTGCTTTTTAATGGTTTTCATATGTATAGCTACACTGCCACACATGACGATAATATTCAGCAGTATCAATTTCTAATGAAACAAATTTAAACATAGAAAATAGATGGGCGCATATGTTGTTTGACTAGAGTATTAAACATGACAGTGGGTTATTGAATGAGCGAGGTTCAAGAGCTTCTTTCTCTGAAGATCTTGTTCGTATTTATTTCTTTGAGTCTCAGTCCCTGAGGTAGTTGTGAGGCATTTGACGGATGATTTAAGATATTTGTGAAATTCCTTTCCATTTCAATTAACAGTGATAATGCAAGCACTTTGTGCTCTGCAAATTGCAAATTCGTGGTGATAAATTTTCCACTCTGATTAAAAACAACAACAACCTCCAAATAAAGGCAGAATTTTTTTTGAATTGGAGATGATTTGCATTATCTTTAAAAATCATATCTTGGAAAGCATAGTTATTTAAAATTTAGATTTTTGAAGTTCTTGTCTTTGGAAGCAAGTTTTTTTTTTTTTTTTTTTTTAATCCCCCTCCAAAATCAGCCTAACATTTTCTTTAGCACATCAAATTTCCAGTGCCCCCTGTGTTAAGGTTTTGTGCCAACTGAGAGACCAGAAGCCAAGTTAAGCTTACTTAACTTTCTAGCAAATTTAAAAAGAACAGTTAGCATTGTATACCTAACCACATAATTGTTACACTCTATTCTTTTTGCTTTTGAGTATGTTAGTGTTGGAATATTTCTGGTAACATCTAGGAAATCTGGACTGGATGTTGTACTAAAATATACTTTTTGGGGGTTAATTTTGTACTTTATAATTCATTTAAATTGTCAAGAAGTACACCCATCCCTCAGGTTACAAATGTCCAACTTATGTACAATCTGCAGTTACAAATCAACTCCTGTAAAGTCTACAATAACAATAACATATAATGTACTAATACCAGAATTCTATGAAGGGACATCTTTAATGGCTTGCCTTGATTAAAACCATTGGTGCAATTGTTTCCATGGTAAACTGGACTAGCCACAGATTTTCATGGAACACCATTATTTTTTCCTTGAAATAATGATTGACAAACTATGGTGATTTAGACTTGAGTCTTAGACAGAAAATTTCTCAAAGGTGAACCAAATGAGCCTTTCACTTTAAGTAAAACAATCTTGGAATTTGTTGCCAGTGGTAAAATTTGAGCTTTCAAAAAAGGAAAATTAGAATTTTTGAATGTTTATATCCACCATCATGAGCTTGACAGGTTACTAATAAAGAATTATGAAATGTGTCAACACTGGAAAATCTACATAATTACTGAACTGATATGTTTTGTGTTTAGTGCATGAGTTGCAGAATCATGCATGGATGACAAAACCATTCATAGTGTAAGATAGAGCAGTAGATTTTAATAAACAATATAAAAATTGATAGCTTTCGGATTGCACAGTACAACTAACCTTTAAGCAGCAACTACTTGTCAACTTTTTGTGTAATATCAAAGAAGAATAGCTACGATTTTCTAAGAAGATTATCAGGTGCCCCTGCCTTTGGCTACTGCATATCTGCAGTGTGTGTGGCTGGATTTCTCTCATATGCATAAAGAATAACAATAGGAAGAAACCCAATGTAGAGTGAGAAATTGAATTAAGAATCAGTTATAAGTATTGAGCTTCTATTTAAGCCATACATTAATGAAATTTATAAGAATGTAAAACAATACCAATTGTCTCACTGTTTAAAAAAATGTATTTTTCTAAGATGCATTATTTATTCTAATGTAGTAAATTTATACTATTATTTTAAGTATATGAAATAAATATTTTTGAAAAGCTCTGTTCTGAATTTTAAGATAATATTTATCAATATAATTAATTTAGAAAAAGTACTAATACCAGAATTCTGTTAAGGGAAATCTTTAATGGCTTGTCTTGATTAAAACCATTGGTGCAATTGTTTCCATGGTAAACACGTTTTTAGATTTCTGAATAATTTTTTAAGAATGCAAATGGTCCTGACCGAAAGTTTTATATTTATTGGGACGCATGTATAAGTTTCCAAGTGGCAGCATCGATGGACTCAAGCATGGCAAGAGTAGTGAGGTTGGCCCAGGATCGGGCAGTGTTTCATTGTGCATAAGGTCGCTGTGGGTTGATACCAACTTGATGGCACTTAACAACAACATGTATAACTTTAGAAATTATCAGCTTGAAAGTTTCATTTGCTTTTATGAAAGTAGCATTATATTTTGAATAAAGAACTATAAAGCACTAATTTGAGCTTTGGAAACATAGGAGAAAGAGGAATGAGTAAAATAAATTTCCACCCACAGAGAACGTGAGAGAAATGATATCACTTGATTTAGGGTCTGGAGTACTAGAAGACTGTAAACCCAGAAAAGAAACCATTACATTTGGTTAGCAGAGATTGGTAGAAACTTCTGAACTATTTCATTTGCTCTGTTTAGCCCTTACTCTGGCCCTGTTCCTCCTTGCTGAAAGAAATCCTCCCCAATGCTGAGGTGAAATTTACACTCTGTCCCTAGCAACATTCTCTACCTCATTAACCTTTTGTTTGTTTGTTTGTTTTTTTGTGAACAGAACTTTATGTTCTTGTTCTAACTAAAACTTAGTAGATCTTCTGTCTTCCAGTATAGACCTTTTGGAAGCAGGAAATGACAGACAAACCAGTATGTTGTTTATTTATATTTTTCCAAACCAGGTTTGACAACAGAGATTTTTACATGGAATCTTTCTTTCCTAGAGATTAGGATGGATTTTCAAGTTGGTATTAGAAATACAATATGAGAAGATTATCAGCTGATTTGGCTCCAACAAACACATTCTTTTCTTCAATTTTTGATAAGTTAATAGTGTGCTAATTAAAACATAAGAAGACCTGGTGGAGCAGTGGTTAAGTGCTTGGTTGCTAACAAGATGTGCGGTGTCAACACATCAGTCACTCTGACAGAGAAGACCTGGTGATCTTCTGTAAAGATTATAACATATGGCACCTTATAGGACATTTCTACTCTGTTATATAGGGTTTAAAAGAATTAACTCAACAGTGAAAAAGCTGAGAATAATGGCTACATTTACAGTGAGATCTTTGCATTGTACTCACATAGATATATAAAGTCATTCTTGTTAATTATTTTGTTTTAATGTTGCTTTAAGTGTATCCAAGCTGCCTATTTTCAGCTAGTTTAAATAGATTTGAATCCTATTTAAAGAGAGACAATATATTATAATGGTTTAGAATCCAGACTCTGGAATCAAATAGCCAAAGTTCAGATCCAGGCTCTGCCACATTTTATCTCTGTCTGTTGTTGTTAAGTGCTGTTGAGTTGTTTCTGACTCATAGCGACCCTGTCTAGGAATTCTGAGAAGTGACCCATGAGTTTGAACTGCCAACCCTGCTGCTCAAATCGACCTAACGGTCCAGTGCTGTATTCCACAGAGCCACATCAGGAACAAATTCCTTACTCTCTCAGTGTCTCAGCTTGCCATTGAGTTGGTTATGACTCATAGTGACCCTACATAGCATTTCTGAGACTGTAAATCTTTACAAGAGTAGAAAACTTCATTTTTCCCCTGTGGAGTTACTGGTGGGATTGAACCTCTGACCTTGTGGTTATCACCCCAGTGCTTATTCTACAGAGATAAAAGATAATGACTTTTTTCCATAAACTATTTGATACCTCCTCATCTCCAGCATGTACAGATGAGTTTAATTTTCATAGACACCTAATGATACAGGTATTAATATTATTATGCTTGTTTTCTAATGAGAATAAATGAGTAATAGGAAAGTTAGGGAATTTATAGTGACACAATTAGTATCGAATTCGAGTGGATTTTAATCTAAGTTGATCAGAGTGGGCTAAAAATTAGGGACTATAATAATGAATAGTATATAATCACTACTTCAAGGGTTTTATGATCCCACAGTAGAGGTAGAAAGGAAAAGTTAGTCTTAAAACATCCGACTGGTGCTGCATGTAAACCTAAGAGGAGGGAGAAATCACCAGGATTGATCCTGTAGTTAATTCATTTGAATCTCACAAATACCATATGCCACAGCCAAAGCAGGCATATCTAACCCATTTTATTAAAAACAAAGCTGATAGCTAGAGACTTATGTGAATGTACCTTAAATGCAATCACATGTATTTTTATAAGAGGGAGGTAGAGAGTGATTTCACACACATCGAAGACCAGGAAAGCAAAGATTGTTCATACTTCAAAGAACTCCAAGGAATGCTACAAGGCAACACAAGTTTGGAGAGGAAAGGAACAGATTCGTTTTCAGAGTCTTCCAAAAGTAGTGGGTTAATATCCTGAACTGCAACGTGGGTTTGAACCGCAAGGTTGGTGGTTAAAGTTCACCAGCTGCCCCTTGGAAACCATCTACAGGGGTCGCTGTGAGTTGGAACTAACTCAACAGCGCTTAACAACAACAAAAATAGTGAGTCCTAATCACCTTGACGTTGGATCATTGATTCTAATTTCAGACTTCAGGCCTCCAATTTTTGTTGTTTTGAGCTATCAGATTTGTGACATTGCCTTCCACAAGACTCTACCACCAGCTAATCTTCGTGCTGTCATTTACCAACCTTCTCGTCATGCTGTCTTCTAATCATTTTATTACCTTGACATCATTCTGGGCAGTTTCAACATCCACTGATTTGTTTAAGATTTTAGTCTCCACTTTTACCTTAGATCACATTCTGTGCTTACTCAAGGAATTTTCTGCAATTCCCATTTCTAGTGCTCAGTCATCGGTTTTTTTTTTTGGTCCATCAAATTATTCCTATTGGCATGTGAGCATCCAGCTACTTCTTCCTCTAGATAAAAACAAAGCCCAAATAACCTTTACCCCAGATCCTTCCCTAGCACCTGCCTTGGATCTCTGTGTAGTTCTGTTATAGAAAACATTTTCCCTAGCACCTGCCTTGGATCTCTGTGTAGTTCTGTTATAGAAAACATTTTCCGGAGAGTTGTCTATATACTTCCTTGATTTTTGTTCTCTTTTGTGCTCTCGTTTGGCTGAGGCAGCTCTTGTTAAGGTCAGAAGGAGCCTCTCTCTTGTCATTTCCATGGTCAATTTTAGCTCTCATCTCTCTTGACCTCCTAATAGCAGTTGACAAGATATATTACTCCTTCTACTTGAATCATTTTCTTCCTTTAGTTTCTGGAACACTCTTTTTCTGATTTTTTTTTTTTTTCCCATTTTGAATTCACTGGCTACTGCTTCTCATTCCTCTTTATAGATATTCATCTTTTCTTAAATCACTGAAAATGGGAAAACTGCAGGCTCTTTTCTCTATTCTCTCCTTAGTTTATTTCATCCAGTACCATGATTTTACCCTCCATGCCAATGACTCTGAGATTTTATATCACCAGCCTCAACTTTTTGCCAGAGACCCAAATTTACCTAGCTGTATGCTGATAATTTCACTTGATTCTCTAATTGAACGTATCCAAAATAATTTTTTTTCTATTCCAACCACTGTCACATGCAAACCTGCTGTTTCCAGAGTCTTCTCCATCTCTGTTAATGGCACCGTTGTGCACCAGCTGCTGAGATTTCAACTTCAGAGTTATCCGTCATTTATCCCTTTTTCTAACTCCATCTCCAAACAACAGCAAGTCCTCTGGGCTGTCCTTTCACTATATAGGCCTACTGTGACCATTTATAAATTCCCCACCAATACCACAGAACAGCCCATCCACGTTTGTCTTAACTGCTATTACTCTTAATTGGACTTCCAGCTTTTACTCTTTCTCTGCTTTAATAGGGAGCCTAGTGGCTCTGTATGATAAACATGGACTGAGAACCACTAGTTTAGCGGTTCGAGCCTACCAGCTGATCCGAAAGAGAGTTATGGGCCTGTCTGTTTCCGCAAAGACTTACAGCTTCAGAAACCCTTTGTTGTTTTAAGTGCCATTGAGTTGGTTCCGATTCATAGCAACCTTTTATTGGGTTTCCGAAGAGGGACTGGTGGATTTGAACTGCAGACCTTGAAATTCAACCTGACCTTGTGGCCCAGTGTTTATCCTACAGTGCCATACCCGTACTCCAGAAACCCTATATAGGGTTACTATGAGTTGGTACAGACTCTAAAGCACTTAGCAACAACTGCTCCAAACAGTTCATCCTCCACACAGCAGCCACAGTGACCCTTTCAAAGCAAGCCAAATCACATTTACCCCATGTTTTAAATTATGTGGTGGCTTTTCATTTCACATATAATTATACCCAAAACCCTTCCAGCATCTACAAAACCATCTATGATTTGCCTTTTCCTTGTCTGTTCTCAGGCCCTGTCCCTATCACTCCTCCCATCCCTTTACTACATCAACTCCAAACACGTTGATTTTCCTCTGTGTTTTCAAAGTCCACCAGCTTATTTACACCTCAGACTCCAGCCTTTACCAGTCTTCTCATAACTGGCTCTTCTGTGTCCTGGAGGTTTCCACTCAAATGTTGCCTCCTCAGAGAAGATTTCCCTGCTCACCTTATCTAAATTGACCAAACTGTAGAAAATCTATTTGCCTTAATCAGTTTGCCTTGTGGCACTGTAGGATAACTACTTGACTACTAAACACAAGGTCAGTGGTTTCAACCCACCAGCCACTCATTGGAAAATCTATACAAGGTCAGTATGAGTGGGAACTTAGTCAATGGCACTTAACAACAGCAACGGCATTCAGTTTGCCTTATCAAATTTTCAACTCACCACCGACCAAATGTGATCTGTAGCTTGAATGAATTGGGTATATTCAGGAAATCTGCTGTTAGGAATAGATAAATTGGGGAGTTTACTTTTGATCAGCATTTCATGAATTGATTGGAGTCCTGGTGTGGCACTGTAGGATAAGAATTTGATCCCAGGGTTGGTTTGAGATGCAAGGTTGGTGGTTCAAATTCACCAGCCGCTCCTCAGAAACCCTATACAGGGTCGCTATGAGTGGGATCTGTCTTGACCTCACTTAACAACACATAAAATAATTAAGATACACCTGGAGTTATTGTAAGCAGTGCCTTCACTACCTTCTACCATTACTCTCTTTTTTCTCCATAGCACTCACCACAGTCATGATTTCTGTTTATTCATTGGTTTGCTTTCAAACTCTGTCTCTTACCCTTGTGATTATAAACTTCATGAGGACAGACACTTGTCTGGCTTTTTTAGTTTTAGATTCAAGGCCTAGTGCAGATGCTCAAAAATGTCGGTTGAGTTGAATGAATGCTAAAATAGAATATTATGTTTGAATGCATTGAAAAGGGAGTAGGCAATATGTTCATTGTTGTTGATGCTGTTGTTAAGTGTCTGACTCATAGGGATGCTGTATAGGGTTTCCAAGGAGTGGCTGGTGAGTTTGAACCATAGGCCTTGAAATTCAAACTGACTTTTATTCTAGTGCTTACCCTACAACACACCACACCATTTTATTTCTTGAGATGCCAGAAACAGAAAATGAGAGCAGAAATTATGAGATGTTAGGGTGAAATGAATGTTTTTGTTGATTTAAGGAATGGAGATGCATGTTTAAGAGAACATGAAATTAAGCAAAAACAAAACAAAAAGGAGGCAAGAGAAATGTGTAGATTATCAATGGAGAGTGTAGAACTGTTCTGTATAAACATAGATGATTATACCAATGGTTAAAACACTAATAGCTGTATTTCTGAATTTTGTTTCTGAATTTATTTTGAAGATTATAGAAAGATTTGTTTTAAAATCTTCACCCCTCAGTAGTTAGCTATTTGCCATTGATTTTATCAGTACATAAATGCTTAATTGAGTTTAAGTTTTTGCTAAAATTGTAAATTAATCTTCAGGATATAAACAATTATAAAATGATATTAGCAATACATTCAAAGCACCATGATGAGCAAATTAATGAGGAGGGAAATAAAAGAGCAGAAAAGTTAGGGAAGTATTTCTTCCATTCAATGCTTGTCTTAGGAGACTAGATGAATTACTAATACGTCCTTGGTGATTCATGTTAATATCCCATTCACTATTTATTTGTATAGATGACTAATTCCTGAAGAATGATATTGTAAATCATACTGAATAACATTTAAATGTATATCATCAACTTAATATTCCAGAAGACTTTTATTACATTTTTTACTTAATGAAAAAGTTAAGAAAATATGTAAATATCCAAGGGAGATGAATTCAGTTTAAATATTGTTGGGCTGGAAAAATAAATAAGTGCCTCTTTTCTTTCAATATGTAAATTTTCAAAGAGACTATAATGATGTACATTGGTAATTAAAATAATTATTGAATATTTCATGATTAAAATTATGAGAAGCGATTTTTTTGGAATGTGTGTGTGTTTGATGAGAGCTGGATCAAAAATAGCTCTTAAAATAATTATATGTTCATCTATCTATAATGTAGAGGGATACATAATTTCAAGACATAACTAACTGTAAAGTAGAAGAGTAGTAATGAATTCTCAGTTGTAATAACATAGCGGTAACTTGAGAATTGTAATGCACAAAAATGTAAATTCATTCTGAAACTATCTTATCATCCCAGATTTTGTTGTTGTTGTGTGCCGTGGAGTCAGTTCCGACTCATAGCGACCCTGTACAGGGTTTCTGAGGCTGTAAATCTTTATGGGAGCAGAAAGCCTCATCTTTCTCCCATGGAACAGCTGGTAGTTTCGACCTGCTGCCTGTGAGATTAGCAGCCCGATTTGTAACCACTTAAACATTGTAAAACCTGCTGATTACTCACACTTGATATGATTTAATCATTTCTATCTATTTTTTTTGCTAAATGTTAGGATATCTGCAGCCTTAAATTGCAAAGTGTAAAACAGGCTTCAGGGTGGTGTCTGACCTCCTCTGATTTCACGAAGGGGGAGCAGGAGAATCACCGTCAGCATCAGGTCCAGACCAATTCCTGTGAGGTTGAAGTCAGACATTCCTTCACGCTGCAACCTCCCCTATGGATTCTGTGCTACACGCCATCCTTCCCACGTCACCCTCTACTCAGCTGGGTTCCATAGTTCATTACAGTGGCTACATGAGACTTAGAGATGAGCCTCCTGATGGTGGGGTTTATTAGCAGAAATAACAGATTAAAAGTCAGGGTCAAAAATAAATGCTCAGTGCACAGTTCTTCCAGTCATGAGAACCTCTTTTCAATCAAACCCACAGGCAGGCCTCTCTCTGTTCCTCAGCCCTTTGACTTGGCCTAGGCTGCTAAATGCCCAAAGGACACCCTCCTCTGCTATAAGCCTAAATCTGAAGACACTCAGCTCTAGTTTCAGGGGTCTGCAAACCTAGCTCCCCCAATTAAGTGCCTGTAGTTACCCGCCTCCTCAAGTAAGCCTCCTCCTGGAAGACACCCAAACTTAACATGCTCCATGGACAGGGAGGCCCACTGTCTTGTCTGGTGCTGTGGCTTCTGGTTCTGCAGCTGCTGATGGTCGATCACTCCTCTGTCTTTTGGATCAAGGAGATTTAATGAGCAGGGATCTCACGGTCCAAATGACACACTCTAATCCTGGCTCTTCTTTCTTGTTGGTAAAGAGATCCTTCCTGTTCCTGAGATGAGTAATTTTAAATCCAGCAGTCAGACAAAATTGAACAATTCTTGCATTAGATTTCCAGGCGCGATTACAGTCACAATTAGC
>NW_006408523.1:22720003-22726994 GCF_000296735.1 Chrysochloris asiatica | reverse complement strand
TGAAAAAATATACTGCACTGCAAATTTTTGTTGTTGTTAAGTGCCTTTGAGTTGGTTCTGATTCAAGTTGTTGTTAAGTGCTGTCAAGTCAGTTCCGACCCATAGTGACCCTGTATAGGATTTCCAAGGAGCAGTTGGTGAGCTTGAACTGCTGACCTTGCGGTGCAAACCGACTTTGCAGTCCAGCACCACACCAGAACTCCTAGTGACCCTGCTTTCCAAGAAGCAACAGATCAGTTTGAACCGCAAAACTTGCGATTCAAACCGACCTTGTAGTTAAATGCTTATCCTACAGTACCACACCAAATATTTCAAATTTTGTATCTTAAAATGTTTATATATTAAACTCAAATAGAGGTATGACATTAATATAAATATGAAAACTTTTAAAAGAAATCATATGTGTGAAATTTTGAGATTTTGTATTTTGTTTTTGATCTTTAGATCTGACACCAAAAGCATGCATACCAAAGGAAAAAGATAAATTGGGCTTCACCAAAATTAAAATTTCTTTTGCATCAAATTGCTTCATCAAGCAAGTGAAGAGATAACCTATTGAAACCTTTGATGACAAAATGAATGAGAGAAAATATTCAGTAATCATGTAACTGATAAGACTTTAAAACCCAAACAACAACAAAAGCACACAAAATCCACTCAAAAAGTGAGCACAGGTCTTGAATAGCTATTTCTCAAAAGAAGATATATACAAGTGACCCATAAAAACTGGAAAGATGTTCAAAGTCCTTAGTCATCAGGGAAATGCAAGTCAAAACCACAATGAGATACCACTTCTTATCAACCCTTGTTGTTGAGTGCTGTCGAGTTGGTTTCAACCACTGTGTAGGGATTCTGAGGAACAGCTGTGGGTTTCAACCACCAATCTTGCAATGAACAGTTCAGTGCTTATCCTATAATGACATATCATGACCCAGCAATTCCACTCCTGAATTGTTGTTGTTGTTAAGTGCCATCGAGTCGGTTCCGACCCATAGCGACCCTGTACAGGGTTTCCGAGGCTGTAAATCTTTACGGGAGTAGAAAGCCTCATCTTTCTCCCGCGGAGCGGACTCCTGAATATATACCTAAAATTATTAAAATCAGGGACACAAGCAGTTACTGTTTATTGCAGCACTACTCACCAAAAGGTAGCCAAAACATAAAAACAATGCAAGTGTTTAGCAATAGAATGGACAAACAAAATGTGTTATGTACAGTATGTATCACTTGCTTTTGTTGTTTAATGTCATGGAGTTGGTTCCAACTCTTAGAAACCCTGTAGAGGTCTTCCAAGGAGAAGCTGGTGGGTTTGAACTGCTGACCTTTGGTTATCGTACCGCACCAGGACTCCATTACCATATCATATATAGATCTATGTATATCTATATATGTTTAAATGTTTACATACATGTATAGCAGGGTGGGGCACTGCTCAGTCCTGTGCCATCCTCATCATTGTGGTTGCCGCTGTGTCATTCCGTTTTGTTGGGGGTCTCTTTTTTTGCTGACACTCCACTTTTCTAGGTTTGGTGTCCTCCAGGGACTGGTCCATCCTGATAACAACGTGTCCAAAGTACGTAAGAGGATTCCCCATCCTCTCTTCCAAGGAGCATTTTGGCATCATTTTTTCCAAGACAGATATTTTGGTTCTTCTGGCAGTACCTGGTGCTTTCAGTATTCTTCTCTGACACTATAATTCACCATGCTTCAAGTCTTCTCCAGCCTTCCTTATTCATTGTCCAGCTTTCACAGGCATGTGAGATGATTGAAGGTACCATAGCTTGGGTTAGGTGCAACTTGGTGCTCTAAGAGACATGTTTGCTCTTTAGCACTTTGAACAGTTCTTTTGCAGCAGATTTGCCCAGTGCAATTTGTCTTTTGATTTCTTGACTGCTACTTCATGAGCAGTGATTGTGGGTCCAAGTAAATTGAAATCATTGACAGCTTCAGTCCTTTCCCTGTATAGCATGATATTGTTTATTGGTCCAGTTATGAGAGTTTTGTGTTTTGTTTCTTTACATTGAGTTGTAATCCATATTGAATGCTGTATTCTCTGATCTTCATCAGTAACTACTTCAAGTTCTCTGCACTTTCAGTAAGCATGGTTGTGCCATCTGCATATCAAAGATTGTTTATAAGACTTCTTCCAATCTTGATGCTTCAGCTTCTTCTTCAGATAATATAGCTTCTAGGACTGTTTGCTCAGCATATAAATTGAATAAGTATGGTGAAAGACTACAACCCTGATGCACACCTTTCCTGATTTTAAACCATCTATATGCCCTTGTTTTGTCTGAACTACTGTCTTTTGGTCTATGTACAGAATACCTTCCACAGGAGCATAGATGGGTATTCTGGAGTTCTTATTCTTTGCAATTATGTATAGTTTGTATGATCCACAGAGTCAAGTGTCTTTTCATAGTCAATAAAGCACAAGTTTCATTTACATATAATATAGAGTATTGCTTACCCATGAAGTTCTAATGCATGTTACCACAAGGATGACCTTGAATTATTATGCCAAGTAACATGTCAGATATGTAAAGGAGAAAATTTATAAAGTACCTTTGATGAAAATGAAATGATTTAATTAAACCTGGCTCTTACTAAATTAAGCTGGTCCTTAGCAGAGTGAATGTAAACTTCTGACAAGCTCCTGTTATCTGGCTATTAACTGCTAGAAGTTACAAATAACTAAGGGAATGTTTTCTCTGTGGTCAAGCCGGGGTGTTAAAGATGGAGATTTTTACATGGATTCATTGGTGTAAATCGACCTTAAAAATATCCCTTTCATAGTAAGGATATAGAAACGAAGTCTCAAGAAGAAATCTTGGCCTACCAACTCTTATTACGGTTTCCCAGACAATCAAGATTTCCATTGAACAAACTATTTCTAAAGAAAAATTCTTTGTGTTAACTCTTGTTCCCAACTGCAATGCCAAGGTGTGCTTTACATTAACCTAGACATTTTTATAACCTGTTCTATAAATAATTTCTTCAGTCTGATATTGATCAAACATGCATTGATGATTACTGATCATTGGAATGTGCAAGTTGAAAACAAAGAGAAAGGATCATAGTTGCAAAAATGTGGTCTTGTTGATAGAAATGATGCTGGAGATTGCATGATAGACATTTGTAAGACCAATGATATATTCATTGCAAATACCTTTTTAAAGCAGCATTGTCTAATATTCTACCCATAGAATCATTATTGTAATCTTTTGAATTTTTTCTTCAGTTTCATTAGCTTGAGAAGTGCTGAGCATGGTTTTCTCTTTTGGTTTTCTAACTCCATGCCTGTGCTCCATCTTTCCCCACAGATGTAATCAATTTGATTCCTGCATATTCCTTCTGGTGACATTTCCAGATCTGAAGAGTGACTGAGAATCATAATCCCAGATTCCTCCAGTCATTTTCTGAGCAATAATTCAGTCTTTTTTTTCATATATATATGAAAAAAAATATATGGTGGTATTCAGGCACCATCTAATTTTTCTTCTCTCAGAGTCGTGGAGACTGATGTTCACATGTTCTATACATCTTCAATGTTTATCGCTCGTCTTTCTTCTGCACTTGAAGAGTCTAATAGTTGCATCATGGTTGGGTGCTTATGAGCTTTTTTTCTTTTCTTTTCTTTTTTTAACATTTTACTGTGACTTGAGTGAAGGTTTACAGACAAGATCATCTTTTTATGCAACAGATCATAAACTTAGTTACATCTCAATGATTGCAATCCCTTCCATGCAACAACCGCTATCCTGCTTGCTCCTTCTGCTTTCTATTTCCATTCCATCCACTTCTCATCCTTTTTCAACTTTGTCCTCAGGTAGATGTTGCACTTTAGATTTTGAATGACTGACCATTCCATGGTGAGCATACCTCACTAGTGTTATTATCCCCTTTATATACCTATCTACTGCCTGGCTGAAACTTGAGGGTGATTTTCTTTTCAGACTTGAAGTGTGGTTGATGACCATAGTCTTGGGTTTTCCCAATCTTTTGCTTAATAACAATCCCTGTCTATTTAACATAATTTTGAGTTTTCTAACTTTTCTGCCACTTTATCTGGGATATTCTAATGTGATCCCTTTCAGAGCAGTTGGTAGTTGTAGCCAGACACCATCTAGTTCTTTGTGTCTCAGAGTCATGGAGACTGAAGTTCACTGTTCTATTAGTCCATTAGATGAATTAATTCCAAGCATTTTCTGTTCTCATCACTTTTCTTTCTTCTGCATATGGAGAGACCAATAATTGCACCTTAGATTGCTGTTCACCAGCTTTTAATATCCCAGTTGCTACTCACCAAAGTAGCAAAGCATGTAGAACGTTGCCTTTGTGGACTATTTTATGCCAATTGGCTATGCCATCCCTTGACACTATGATCCTGAGCCCTCAGACCAAACAACTCATTGCCTCAAAGTGTTTGGTATTGTCTAAGACATTTTACTAATTTGGTAGTGTAGTGGTTACGAATCAGGCTGTGAACCTTAAGGTCAGCAGTTTGAAACTACCAGCTGCTCTGCGGGAGAATGATGAGGCGTTCTGGCTCCCGTAAAGATTTACAGCCTCGGAAACCCTGTACAGGGTCACTATAGGTCGACACCGACTGGACGGCACTTAACAACAACAACAATACTCTACTGCTTCTATAGCTGTGTTTACAGAAAAAGGGAATCAGTTATTAGGTGCTCTTGGGTGGCTTCCAACTCATAGCGACACAACACAACAGAACAAAACACTGCCTGGTCCTGCACCGTCCTCACAATTGTGAAGGTTGAGGCTATTGTTGCTGCTGTGGTGGTGTCAGTCCATTTTGTTTGGGGTCTTTTTCTTTTTGCTGTACCCTCTCCCCCCACCCCCACTTTACCAAGCATTACATGAGTATTTACCTTTCTATGAACAAATATCCTCCATTAAACCATTATCTATTTGTGGATATACTCTCCTTCTTCCTCCCAAACCCATTCAGCCTGGGCAACTGTTCATTTATCTACTCTAAGAACACTGTCATATTTTGGCTTTCATGGACATGTGAAAATGAAGAGGACTTAAAACATTTACTGATGAAGATAAAAGATGGTAAGGATTACATCTCAATGTAAAGAAAACAAAAATCTTCACCACTGGACCAATAAACAACATTCGTATCAATGGAGAAAAGATTGAAGTTGTCAAGGACTTCATTCTTCTTGGATCAACTATCAACATTTACGGAAGCAGCAGTCAAGAAATCAAATGACGTATTGGATTAGGCAAATCTGCTACGTAAGACCTTTTAAAAGTGTTGAAGAGCAAACATGTCAGCTTGAGGACTAAGGTGAGCCTGACCCAAGCCATGGTATTTTCAATAACCTCATATGTATGCGAAAGCTGGACAGTGAATAAGGAAGATCATAGAAGAATTGATGCATGTGAGTTATGGTGATGGAGGAGCGTATTAAAGGTGCCATTGGGCTGCCAGAAGAACCAACAGATCTGTGTTGGAAGAAGTATAGCCAGAGTGCTCCTTGGAGGCCAGGATGGCCAAACTTTGTCTCTCATATTTCGGATATAGTGTCAGGAGGGACCAGTCGCTGGAGAAAGATATCATGTTTAGTAAGGTGGAGGGTCAGAGAAAAAGAGGAAGACCCCCAATAAAATGGATTGGCAAAGTGGCAGCATCAATGGGCTCAAGTGTGGCAACAATTATGAGGTTGACCCAGGACTGGACAGTGTTTTGTTCTGTTGTGCATAGGGTCACTATGAGTCGGTACTGACTCATTGACACCTAACAACAACAACAACAAGAACACTGTTGTTGCAGGGTTGGCTATATAACACTATTTACCTCTATCCCCTTTAACCCTTGTATCTTCACTAGATTGCAGATTTAAAAACAATATTTCAGGATTAAAAGGATTTTTAGGATGAAAAGTTAAATTGGAAATTATTCTGTCTGATAGACTTGATATGGTAATAGTAGGACAATATCTTATGGAAATTCTCAATAAAAAGAAAACCAACAAAAATAACTTTTTTGTTCTCTTAATGTGTTCCTTAATTTCCACAGAAAATTTTGTAAATGATTTATTTTTAAAATATGTAAAAATTTTTACCACTTGAGAATTGTTGTTGTTGAAAGCTATTATTTGTAGACCATGGGTGAGGATATTTTTTATTTATTAAAAATTATAGTAAAGATAATTAAGTTGATAGTGACTTACTCAATGCCTAAGGAGTCCTGGTATGGTGCTAGAAGATAAGTACTGGATTGCTAACCACAGGGTTTGTGGTTCAAACCACCAGTTACTCCTTTGAAACCCTATTCAGGGTCACTATGAGTCAGACCAACTAGGATGCACATAACAAAACATTGTATCTTGGATTTACAAACATATTTTTTATGTGTGGGTTGTATTTTGTGGAGTAGTAAAATATTTTGTTCACTTGACAATTCTTTTGTGAAGGTTCATTTTTCTAAAATAATGTTAATTCCATGTAAGGGAAACACCCAGATTTTTAGCAAACATTGTAGGAAAACAGAGCTAGTATCTGAATCCAACATTCTTATAAAAATGATGTTAGAAAAGTCAGATATCCCTTTACCAATTTTGCATTAAAAAATTATTTAAGAAGTATTCCAGTAGATTGGCTTCTGAATTGTTCAAATATATATGTTAAAAATGGTAAAATAAAAATGCTATCATGCCATTAGGAAAACAAAGTCATAAAAGTATGTTAATTCCTAAACACTAGAGAGCTGAAAAGTTTTACATCTGTTTACAGTTTCTTTTTATTGTGGTGCTTCCATATGATGAGTACAGGACTACGAACCATAAAGTCTGTGGTCAAGCCCACCACCACTCTGTAGAAGAAAGATAAGGCTGTCTGCTCCCGAGAAGATTCAAAGCCTCAGAAACCCTATACAGGGTCATTGTGAGTTAGAAGTGACTCAGTAGCACTTAACAGAAATTTCTTTACTGATTGAATTTAAGAGTTGTTTATAATT
>NW_006408523.1:22693868-22719766 GCF_000296735.1 Chrysochloris asiatica | reverse complement strand
ACACACACACACACATATATAATATGTATATACAAACATGCTTAACATAGTCGGATAATTCAATTAATTGTAAAGTGTCAACATCAAACTGAAAGGGAAAAAAAGAAAAAAGATTGTAAAAGATAATAGTATAGGGAAAAAAAATTAAAAACACACTTTTGGGGTATCCATGTACTAATCAGAATGTTAATATTTGAGCATATATAATCTCTCCTTTAATGAGTAGTAACATCAATGTATTTATGAATACTAAAATTTAATATGAAAAATATTAGGGAAAAGTTTGAAACTTCTTAGATCAGTTTTGTGTTTTGTTTGGTTTTTAAAGCAGGATAAAAGTAAATCAGAGAAAATCTAGTCTGAAATCAAATCAAATCAAAATGATACACTCTGCTCAGATATTTATTTTTGAGTTTTAAATGTATACGATAATCAAAATTAATTTTTTGCCAGTAGTTTCAGAGCAGCTAGAAGTAAGACTATTTCAAGTTCTCTGTTCATTTTTCTTTCAAATAAAGGCTCCCATATATGAAATATTTTGTCTGTGGAGTGATTTCATGTTGATGTGGTTGTTGTTAGGTGCTGTGGGTATGGTGCTGACTCGTAGCGACTTTGTGCCCAACAGAACAGAACACTGCCTGGTCCAGTGCCAACCTCACGTTCGTTCTATGCTGCTGCTAATCTATCTCATTGTGGTCTTCCTTTCATAGCT
Source organism: Chrysochloris asiatica (assembly GCF_000296735.1). Classification (NCBI taxonomy): domain Eukaryota; kingdom Metazoa; phylum Chordata; class Mammalia; order Afrosoricida; family Chrysochloridae; genus Chrysochloris; species Chrysochloris asiatica. Next base: position 22,719,054 of record NW_006408523.1, on the reverse strand, counting down.
ACAGCTAATTTGCAAAACTTATTTGTTATGGCTACTGGAAAGATAAATTCCATATCATGTTATAAATAAATCTGGTTGGAATATATAAGAAAGCTTTAAGTTTCTTTTATTTTTTTGGATTATTTATTTAAGCAGCATTTATAGTTGGCAGAACTCAAACAACATATTGGTAATGTGTGCAGTAGCAGTGACCAGCCTTTATGTAACTGAAACTCATATGGCTGATATAATACCCATGTAGAAAACCTGGTAGTGGTGGTGGTGGTGTGCCGTGGAGTCGGTTCCTGCTCATAGGGATCCTGTATGGGGTTTCCGAGGCTGTACATCTTTACAGGAGCAGAAAGCTTCGTCTTTCTCCCATGGAACAGCTGGTAGTTTCAAACTGTTGACTCTGAAGTTAGCAACCGGACTTGCAACCACTATGCTACCGTGCCTGTGTTATAGGGTTATCTTTATTCTTTTAATCTTATGAAAATCATTTACAAACATTAACAATGAAATGGATCACTTGAAACCTACCTCAAAACTAATACCCACAAATTGTTGAGGAAAAAAAAAAAATGAACCTATGCAATTGAGAAAAACATAAAGTCAGCCATTTTTATTGTAGTTTAAATCACAAAACACTCACTCCGTAGATCTGTGAAAGTAGAGAGTAGTGACTGAGATCACAGCTGGAATCCGCTGACCCACTCATTAATACCAGAGAGAACATTTTATATATACTTGAAATTTTAGTGTTTCAGAAACTGGTCAGGTAAAAAAATCACTTGTCTTGCTTATTAAAAATATAGATTCCTGGACCAAGTCTAACTTACTGATTAGAATCCCTAGTGGAGACACTTGGCAGTCTTTACCCAAGCAGCCCGGGTGATCAAGTCCAATTTAGGAATTCTAATGTTCATGTTGTTTCACCTGACTTAGCAGCTGAGTTCAAGTGAAGTCTTCAGAGAGCGTTCCATTTCATTTTTGCACATGCTTTTGAATTTTGCCTTAGTTATCTAATGCTGCTATAACTGAACTACCACAGGTGATGGCTTTAACAAACAGAAATTTATTCCATCATAGGTTAGGAGGCTACAAGCCCAAATTCAGAGCCACCTCTGAACAAAGGTCCTTGTCTCTTTTCCACATCTGTAGGCTCAGCATTCCTTGGAGGTCACCATGTATATTTGCATCAATCTTTTCCTGGATCTAGGAGCTTTGACAGTACAGGGATCAGGTGCAAAGAATATTTGCTGTTTCGGTGGTAGTAGGACCCTTGCTTTCTACTCATTTCTTTCTTCTTTTATCTCTTGTAAGATAAAAGGTGTTGCAGGCTACACCCCTGGGAAACTCCCTGACATCACTGGCTAATTACTCCAAAAATACTGTCTTTATATTTTCTCCCTTAACCTTCAGATGAAATATTGTCAGTGTTTTGCCTTTGTTTCTCCTTTCTGTCCTATAAATGTTATCTCATTTCTGTCCTACTTGGGTTTTGATGAAAAATGCCCTGTTGGTATTATTGAAGATCACTTGTACATTTTCAATTGCTTTCCTCTTGCTGCTTGTAAGATACTCTTGGCTTTCAATGCTTTGACTATCATTTGTGCCAGGGTGAATTTCTATGAGTTTATTCTCTAAAAGTTTGCTGATATTTTTGAATATGTAGACATATCATCAGGAAGGACCCATTTCAGGAGAAGGACATCGTGCTTGGTAAAGTGGCTGGTCAGGGAAAAAGAGGAAGATCCCCAGTGAGATGCATTGTTTCCATGGCAGCAGCAGTGGGCTTAAACATGTGAGGATGGTGCAAGACAAGGCAGTGTTTTCCATCAAATTTGGGGAGTTTGGAGCCATTGTTTCTTACAATATTATTTTTGCCCTCTTCTCCTTTTCTTTGGAGTCCTGGCATCAGTTTGAACTGCAAGGCCGGCAGTTCAGACCCACCACCTGCTCCTCGAAAATCCTAGACAGGGTTGCTATGAGTCAGAACCAACTTGATGGCCCTCAACAACAACAACTTTCTGCATGGGTTCTAAGTTTGATGAGACGGAGGGGAGCATCTTGCGCTAGTCCTTCAGGTAAACTTTGGAAAGGTTAGAACAGAAAACCCAATCGTTTGTGAATAAAATCTTCTCTGCCACTTCCAGGTAAGGAATCAGGGTTCCACACTGGGATCTTGGACTACTGTTTCAAGACTGCAACTGAACTGGGAATGGGCAAGAAAAGGACAAGTAATCACACCACAAAGCTTTCCTACTATCTCTGTTGTTGTTGTTGTTAAGTGATTTCTAACCCATTAGTGATTCTGTATAGAGTTTCCAAGGAGTGACTGGTGAGCTTGAACCACGGACCTTGTGGTTCAAATGACTTTGTAGTCCAGTGTATTGGCCCACAGCACTACACCAGGACTCCTTTAAGTGGGCGTTTTTCTTGATCCACATTTGTTTGGTTAATGCAATCTTTTATTGTTTTCCAAAGTAACAGAGAAGTTGGTTCTGAAAATTTAGGGTTTTTTGTTTTGTTTTTTATGTTTTTGTGGAGTGACACGAGTTCACAAGTACCTACTCTGCCATTTTGCTGATGTCACTCCTATGCTATTTAAACAAACTTTGAGTCTAGGAAATTCATCTCTATAATATTGGTGTATTGTATGTAATGCTCCTGTTGACCAGCTGCTTTAATTAGAAGGCTAAATTTGTTTTGTAGGCAAATTTGCCATTTAAATCCTAAGATAATTTTCTATGTCCTAAGGCTGTTTACAAGGAGCTCTGGTAGCTTAATGATTACGATGGGGCTGCTAACCTCAAGGTTGGCAGTTCCGAAACTACCAGCTGTTCTGTGGGAGAAAGATGAGGCTTTCTGCTCCTGTAAAGATTTGCAGCCTCAGAAAGCCCGTGCAGGGTCACTATGAGTCGGAACCCACTCCATAGTACTTAACGACAACAAAGGCTATTTACAGCTGGAAGAATTAATGGATGAACAATTTTAACATAAATACTAAGCCTTTTCATCTTTTCCTTCTGTTTTGTTACAGAAACGCTTGAAACTCTCATCAAACAAGCAGAAAATTACACAAGTATACTTTTTTGCAACACCTACAGGAATATGGCCTTAGAGGCTGCGGCTTCAGTTCAGGAGTTCTTCACTGATGTAGGGCTCTTCTTATTTGGTGCAGATGTTAATCCTGAAGAATTTGTAAACAGATTCTTTGACAGTCTTTTCCCTCTGGTTTACAACCATCTGATAAACCCTGGTGTGACTGGTAACAATAGGGAATATTCAGAATGCATCCGCCTAGCCCGCAGGGATGTTAGTCCATTTGGTAATATCCCCAAAAGAATAATGGGACAGATGGGAAGATCTCTGCTGCCCAGCCGCACGTTTCTGCAGGCACTCAACCTAGGCATTGAAGTCATCAATACCACAGAGCATCTGCAGTTCCCCAAAGAGTGCAGCCGAGCCCTCTTAAAGATGCAGTACTGCCCTCACTGCCAGGGCCTGACTCTCAGTAAGCCTTGTATGGGCTACTGCCTCAATGTCATGAGAGGCTGCTTGGCACATATGGCAGAGCTTAACCCACACTGGCATGCATACATCCGGTCACTGGAAGAGCTATCAGATGCGATGCATGGAACATACGACATTGAACACGTGCTCCTGAACTTCCATTTACTTGTTAATGATGCTGTGATACAGGCTCACCTCAATGGACAAAAATTATCTGAACAGGTAAGTGGCCTCTCCATGTTTCTTCTCTAATTAATTAAAATATACATATTGGTGGTCTATGTGTGTGTCTTTGTATGCAGACTTACTGATTGCCAGTTACATGAAAGGCAACTTGTTAGTTTAAATACTAGGGTGAGTCAAAAAGTATTGCTACTTTAGGTTTTCGTTCATGCAGGCACAGATTTATTCTAAGATGTGTTTCAACATGTCTCTGCGGTCAGTGGATGGCTGTAGATAAGTTCTCTTGGTAAAACTCTTGTCTTAGTCTGGTAAGAGTGCTTCTTTTTTTTTTTTTTAATTGTCTAATCAAAACAGTTCCCAAGGGCATCTGTTGGACTAGTTAAATTCAAGGCCAAGAGATCAGCTCAGAAGTTTATGGTGACTACTTTTTATTGGATTCCTAAAGGAGTCATCTTGCTAGATTTTCCAGAAGGATATAATGATGATCAAAGAGGATTATTAGGAAGATGTTTGAAGGAAATTGAAAACTGCATTGGTGAGAAAAAGACCAGGAAAATTATGTCAAGGGTCTTTAAAAAAAATCACAACAAGGCATTTGATCATTTTTTGAGAATTTCATTGAGAAATGGTTCTCCTGTAAGCCCCCATTCGTTCCCCATACTCAAAGAACAATGAAAAAGCAAGAGGATTTGAGTCCCAAGAATCCGCCTAAACTGCTGTTTTGATGTGATGTAAACCAAGGAGTGCAGAATTGCTTAGGGGGGAAGGTTAGAGAAATGGAAACCTCACCCTCAGAAATGTATTGCCACAGAGGGAAGGTAAGTCCAGAAACAATAGCTTCATCACTTGGTATTTTTTGTTTCATAAAGTGTGCTGTGGTTTTGTAGCAATATTCTTTTACATTCATATATTATGTACTTTAAGATTATGGCAAATCTAACAATTGTGTACTTCTGGAAATAGTAAGAGGATGTGTGGATGATTACATTTTATTCAAAATAGTGCCCTTTTATCTTGCATCCAAATTTTTGCTAGCTAAAATGCCACTTGCTCTTCTAAATTGAAGCCTTCTTGTATGGGTTAGTTCAATGTTTAGGAAAGAGCTTTGATTTAAAAGCAGGATGAGTATGTATATGAATCAGCAACCTGCTAGCCATGTGATATGTAATATTAAGCAAGTCACTTAGCCAATTAACGCCTCATTTTCTTTGTTGAAAAAAAGGCAATAGTAAAGCATAATTTTAGAGTGTTCTTTTTTGTGAAGATCGGCAATATGTATGCAAACCTGATATTAAAAAAATTGGTAATTATTGTTAAAGGCATTCAGCATTCTAAATAGAAAATGCTATTACATATCCAGTAAATAAAGACTAAATTACTTGGCGTTCAAAAATGCTCCGACAGGTACTCTCCAGAGGTTGTCACTGTAATGCTGTTATGATTATTAACAATGCACTGGACTGCAAAGTCGGTTTGAACCACAAGGTCGGAGGTTCCAGCTTACCAGCCGCTCCTCGGATATACAGGGTTACTACGAGTCAGACCCAACTCGACGCCTCTTAACAACAAGATATGGTGTCTTTGTGCTTTAGTCCAAGAAAACTTTAAGAAACACAATCATAAAGTCAACAGAAATGAGAGTTTTCTATTTCTCCCACCTTCTGCAAAGAGCCATTTTCTTATTATTTTGTTGTTGTTGTTGTTATGTGCCGTGGAGTGGATTCCGACTAATAGCGACCCTGTACAGGGTTTCTGAGGCTGTAAATCTTTACGGGAGCAGAAAGCCTCATCTTTCAGGTCCCCATAGTAATTGTTCTTATATCCCTTATAGCAAAGTAGTACATGCTGATGTTCATCTTGCGTCTTTTCTCTTGAAATAAAATGATACTCCTCTGTCATATTATATTAACAGATTATATCTTCCCACTCTGGCATGGATTCACTGAATTGGTAAACATTGTCTTAACTGGCTATATAAATAATTTTAAAAACTCAATTGCTGATAGAAATTATGTCTGAAAATTTTTATAATACAACCACTTTCCTCTTTGCCTCCTAACTTCAAAGGTCTTTTCAGGGTGGGTGTGCCTATAAGGTGTCATAATCTAAATTAATAGTGGCACCCTCTTTAGATGGGAAGAGCACCCTGGTATTGTTTGGGATTTCAGCTCTCATGCCCCATTCCATTCAGCTGGACATCCTTACACAATGAACAAGTTTCCCAACAGTATGTAATGGTCCAGGTCTTTTGCTTTCTCTCATCCTTTTATGAAAATCAGACATGGATAAGAACTTCTAGAAAGGATCTATAATAAAACCTGTGAAACAAATATAAGGAGGAAACTCATCAGAAAAGGAAAACTCAAATATTTTCCACAAAAAAAGAGAGGTAGAAGAATTCTAAGACTCCATTCTGTCAAAGGTGGAAAACTTTTGAGTCCTGGAAAAGCAAGGCCAGTGTCATTGAATTCTGACTCACAGGGTTACTGTGATTCACTCAAAATGAAATATAATAGATGATTTTCAGTGTTTTTTGTTTTGTTAGATGCTGTCAAGTTGGTTCCAATGCACAGGTATACCATGTGTAACAGAATGACACGTTTTCTGGTCCGATGTTAGCCTTATCATTGTTGTTATATCTGAGCCCATTGTTGTAACGCTTGTATCTGTCAGTCTAATTGAGGGACTTCCTTATTATGGATCCTCTACTTTACCAAGCATGATGTCCTTTTCTAGGGACTGGTCTCTCCTGAGAACATGTCCAAGAATGTTGTTGTTGTTGTTAGGTGCCATCGACTCGCTACTGACCCATAGCGACCTTATGCACAGCAGAACGAAACACTGCCCAATCTTGAGCCAACCTCACTATTGTTGCCACACTTCAGTCCATCAATGCTGCCACTTGGCCAATCCATCTCGTTGGGGGTCTTCCTCTTTTTCTCTGGCTCTCCACCTTACCAAACATGATATCTTTCTCCAGTGACTGGTCACTCCTGACAATATGTGCGAAGTATGAGAGATGAAGTTTGGCCATCTTGGCCTCCAAGGAGCACTCTGGCTACACTTCTTCCAAACGGATCTATTGATTCTTTTGGCAGCTCATGGCACTTTCAATATTCTCCTCTAATACCATAACTCAAAAGCATCAATTCTTCTACCGTCTTCCTTATTCACTGTCCAGCATTCAGATGCATATGAGGTTACTGAAAATACCATGGCTTGGGTCAGGCACACCTTAGTTCTCAAGCTGACATCTTTGCTCTTCAGCACTTTATAAAAAGGTCTTGTGCAACAGGTTTGCCTAATGCAATACGTCGTTTGATTTCTTGACTGCTGCTTCCCTGAGTTTTGATAGTTGATCCAAGAAGAATGAAGTCCTTGACAATTTCAATCTTTTTTCTGTTGATAAGAATATTGTTTATTGGTCAAGTGGTGAGGATTTTTGTTTTCTTTAGATTGATATGTAATCCATACCGAAGGCTGTGCTCTTTGATCTTCATCAGTAAATGTTTTAAGTCCTCTTCACTTTCAGTAAACAAGGTTGTATCATCTGCATATCGCAGGTTGTTAATGAGACTTCCTCCAATCCTGATGCCATGTTTTTCTTCATATAACCCAGCTTCTCAGATTATTTGCTCAGCATACAGGTTAAGTAAGTATGGTGAAAGAATACAACCTCGTCACACACCTTTCTTAATTTTAAACCATTCAATGTTTCCATGTTCTGTTTGAACAACTGCCTCTTGGTCCAGGTACAGATTCCTCATGAGCACAATTAAGTGTTCTGGAATACTGTCCAAAGTAGGTGAGATAAAGTCTCATCATCCTTGCTTTTAAGGGGCATGCAACTGTGTTTCTTCTAAAACAGATTTGTTTGTTATTCAAGAACTCCTTGATACTTTCAATATTCTTCACCAACATCATAATTTGTAGGTATCAATTATATTTCGGTATTCCTTATTCATTGTCCATCTTTCTCATGCATATGAGGCAATTAAAATACCATGTCTTGGTTCAAGCACATCTTAGTCCTCAAAGTGACATATTTGATCTTTAACACTTTAAAGAGGTCTTTTGCAGTAGATTGCCTGATGTGTAATACATTGTTTGATTTCTTGAGTGCTGTTTCCATGAAATTGACTGTTGATCCAAGCCAAAAATATCCAATCATTTTTGATGATATTGTTTATTACTTTGCTCAGAGTCCAGCTCTGAAGATGTTTGTTTTCTTTACATTGAAGTGTAATCTATAGTGAACTATATTCTTTGATCTTCATCACTAAATGTGTCAAGTCCTTTTTACTTTCAGTGATCAAGGTTGTATAATCTGCATATCATAGATTGCTAGTGAATTATCCTTAAATTCTAATGAAGTAGCCCAATTACGTAGTCCAATTTATCAGATTATTTGTACAGTGTACATTCTGAATGTTGCTTTGTTGTTAAGTGCTGTTGAGTCAATTCCCACCCATAGCAATCCTATACAGGGTTTCCGAGCAGCAGCTGGTAAGCTTGAACCCTGACCTTGCAGTTCAACCGGCTTTGCAGTCTGGCACATTAACCCACAGGTGTGGTGAAAGGATACAACCATGACACACTTCTGTTAATTTAAAATCCTCCTGTTCTGTTTGAGTGATTGCTCTTGGTCTATGTGTAGGTGCCACATGAGCACAACTAAGTGTTCTGTAATTCCCATTTGCAATGTTATCCAACATTTATTATGATCCATACAGTCTGATGCTTTTTATAGTCAACAAACACAAGTAAATATCTTTCTGGTATTCTCTTCTTTCAGCCAAAATCCATGTGATGTCAACAATGACGCTAATGGTTCTGCATCTTCTTCTGAATCTTATTTGAATTTCTGTTAGCTTCCTGTCAATGTACTGCAACAAGTGTTTTGAGTTAACTTCATCAAAAAAAATTTAATGATATTGTTCGACAGTTTTCACATTGTGTTGGTCACTTTTCTCTGGAATGGACACAAATATGAATCTCTTTCAGTCAGTTGGCTAGATAGCATTCCTCCAAATTTTTTGGCATAGACGAATGAGGACCTCCAGTGCTGCATCAGTTTGTTGAAACATTTTAATTGGTATTCTGTCAATTCCCGAAGTCTTGTTTGTTCCAGTGCCTTCAGTACAGCTTGGACTTCTTCCTTCAGTATTTTCATTGTCCCTTTATCATATTCTACCTAGTGAAATGGTTGAATGTCAGTCAATTCTTTTTGGAATAATTGACTCTTTGTATATCTTCCACATTTTTTGAGGCTTCCTGCATTGTTAAATATTTTGCCCATAGAATTTTCCAATTTTTGCTTCCATACTTTCAGCTTGAGAAATACTGAGTGTGTTCTTCCTTTTAGTAACTCCAGGTCTTTGCACATTTCGTTGTGATACTTGACTTTGTCTTCTCAAGCTTCCCTTTTAATTTTTTTGTTCATTCAGCTCTTTGACTTCTCATTTCTTCCTTTACATTAGTTTCTCTAAGTTCAACAGCAATTTTTAGAGACTCTTCAGGCATCTACTTTGGTCTTTTGAGGTTTTTTTTTTTCTTTTTAATGGCATTTTTGACTTCTTCATATATGAGGTTCTTGATGTCATTACTTAGCACCTTTGATCTTTGGTCATTTGTGTTCAGTATGTCAAATTTGTTCTTGAGATTATTTCTAAATTCAGGTGCCATATATTCAAGCTTATATTTTGGCTCTCATGAACTTGTTTAAAATTTCAACTTCAATTTGAGCTTGCATGTGAGCGATGATGGTGTGGACAACAGTCAGCACCTGGGCTTGTTTTGAATGATAGCACTGAACTTCGTCTTTTCTCTCCAAAGATAAAGTTAATTTGATTCCTATGCTTTCAGTCTGGCAAAGCCCACTTGTATATTTGCACATTATGTTGTTCAAAAAATATTTACTATGAAAAAGTCCTTGGTCTTGCAAAATTCTACCATGCAATCTCTAGAATTGTTTCTTTAAACATGGTCATATTCATCAACTACCAGTCCTTCTGCTTTGTTTTCAACATTTGCATTCCAATCACCAGTAATTCTCAATGCATTTTGATGCATGTTTGATCAATTTCAGACTGCAGAAATTGATATAAAATTTCAATTTCTTTATCAGTGGCTTCTGTATTCATGCAAAATTTGAATAATAGTTGTATTGACTGGTCTTCCTTGTATACATGTGGAAATTATTCTGTCACAGACAGCATTATAATTCAAGATAGATGCTGAAATGTTCTTTTTAAGGATGAATGCAATGCCGTATCTCTTTACTTTGTTGTTTTGGCGTATTAGACTATATGATTGGCCAGTTCAAAATGGCCAATACAAGTTCATTTCAGCTCACTCATGCTTATGGTATTAATTTTTATGTGTTCCATTTAATTTTTGACAGCTTGCAAGTTTCTTAGACTTATCCTCGCACCAATTATTAATGGTATTTGCAGCTTAGGTGTTCCTTTCCATTTAGTGCCACATCAGCAAATGAACATGCCCATAATTTTTCTCTATTCACATTATTAAGGTACACTCTACTTTGAGGTCAATCATTCGACAGTATCATTCCTATCACATTCAAGTAAACCTTGATAAAGGTAATTTTAAAATTTCTGCAACATTACATTGATAGGGAACTGTCAGAGGTTCAAGGCAGAATCAGATGGTATATCATTGATGATGTCAGATGGATCTTGGTTGAAAGCAGAAAAAAACAGAAAGATGTTTTCCTGTATTTTATTGACTGTTCAAAGACTTTCAACTGTGTGGCTCATGACAAGCTATGAATAACATTGCAGAGGGTGAATATTCCAGAAGACTTAATTGTGCTCATGAGAAACCTATTCATAGATCAAGAGGCAGTTATTCGAACAGAACAAGGGGACAATGAATTGTCTAAAATCAAGAAAGGTGTGCACCAGGATTGTATCCTTTTGGCATACTTAGTCAATATGTATGCTGAGTAAATAATCTGAGAAGCTGGATTATATGAAGAAGAATGTGGCATCAGGATTGAAGGAGGAGTACTCATTAACAATCTGCAATATGTAGATGATACAACCTTATTTGCTGAAAGCAAAGAGGATTTAAAATACTTAATGATGAGGATCAAAGACAACAGTCTTCAGTATGGGTTGCATCTCAATAAAAAAATGTCCTCACAATAAATACCATCATGATTACTGGAGCAAAGATTGAAATGGTCAAAGTCTTCATTTTACTTCGATCCACTATATCAACACTCATGGAAGAAGCAGTCAAGAAATCAAATGCCTTATTGCATTTAGGTGAATTTGCTGCACAAGATCTGTTTGAAGTCTTCAAGCACAAAGCGATCAATTTGAGAACTAAGGTGAGCCTGAATCAAGTCATGGTATGTTAAATAGCTCCACCTGCATGTGAAAGTTGAACAATGAATAAAGAAGACCGTAGAAGAATTGATGCATTTGAGAAGAATATTAAAAGAACCATGGACTACCAAAAGAATGAATAACTCTGTGTTGGAAGAGGTAGCAAGAGGATTCCTTAGAAGCCAGGATGGCAAGACTTCATCTCTCATACCTTGGACATATTATCAGGAGGGACCTGTCCCTGGTCCATGTACAGATTCCTCATGAGCACAATTAAATATTCAGGAATACTCATATTTCACAATGTTGTCCATAGCTTGCCCATGATCCACACAATTGAAAGCCTTTGTGCAGTCAATAAAGCACAGGTAAACATCTTTCTGATATTCTCTGCTTTCAGCTAAGATCCATTAGACATCAACAATGCTATCCCTCATTCCACATCCTCTTCTGAATCCAGCTTGAACCTCTGGAAGTTCTCTGTCAGTGTATGCTTACCGCTGTTTCATAATTAGTTAGTAAAACTTTACTCGCATGGGATATCAAAGATATTGTCTGATAATCTCCGCATTCTGTTGGGTCACATTTCTTTGTAATGGGCACAAATATGGATCTCTTTCAATCAGTCGGCCAGATAGTTGTCTTCCAAATTTCTTGGCATAGAAGAGTGAGTGCCTCCAATGCCGCCTCATTTTCTTGAAAGATTTCAATTTTTATTTCATCAAGTCCTGCAGCCTTGTTCTTTGCCAGTTCCTTTAATGCCCCTTGGACTTCTTCCTTTAGTATAATTTTTGTGCTTTTGAGTTATGGTGCTGGAGGATAATATTGAAAGTGCCATGGGCTGTCAAAAGAACCAACAGATCTGTGTTGGAAGAAGTGCAGCCAGAGTGCTCCTTGGAGGCCAGGATGGCCAGACTTCGTCTCTCATACTTTGATCATATTGTCAGGAGGACCAGTCGCTGGAGAAGGATATCATGTTTGGTAGGGTGGAGGGTCAGAGACAAAGAGGAAGACCCCTAGTGAGATGGACTGGCAAAGTGGCAGCATCAATGGTCTCAAGCGTGGCAACAATTGTGAGGTTGACCCGGGACCAGGCAGTGTTTCGTTGTATTGTACATAAAGGTTGCTATGAGTCAGTACGAACTCGATGGCACCTAACAACAACAACAACAACGACAACCAGTCCCTGCAGAAGGATATCATGCTTGATAAAGTGGAGAGTCAGTGAAAAAAGGTAAACTCCCAAAGAGATGGGTTGGCAGTGGCAGCAGCAATGAGTTCAAACATAGTAATGATTGTAAAGTTGGTGCTGAACTGAGTAGTATTTCTTTCTGTTGTGCGTAGAGTTGCTGTGAGTCAGTACCAACTTGATGGCACCTAACAACAACAACAAATGATGGCGAAGTGTTTCATTTCTGTTGCGTACAAAGCCACTGTGAGTTGGTATTGACTAGATGGCACCCAACAACAACAACATAATGACTTTGAAGGATGTCCTGATTTCAGACTTGGCACTGGACTGCTAATGCCAAGGAAGGAGGTTGAGACCCAGCAGCTGTTCCTTTGAAACCTTATTCAAGGTTGCTATGAGTCGGAACTGAGTCCAGGCAGTCAACAACAGCATTAAGTACGTTGAGGAGGTACTCTTCCCCACTCAGATTTGTAGTGCTTTTTAACTTGAGGAGCTTATCTTCTGGCACGATATCAGTCAGTGTTCTTCTGCCATTTATAAGGTTTTCAGTGGCTAATTTTTCCAAAGAGGATCAATCATCTTTGTAGTCTGTTTTAGTCTGGAAGCTCTGCTGAAAGTTGACCATCATAGGTGACCCTGCGGGGATTTGAAATACTGGTGGCATCACTTCAAGCAACACAGCAACACACAAGCCACCACAGAATAACAGACTGTCATATGGGTAGTAGACGTGATTTATAGTTATGAGGAAACACCATTTCTATCCAGGAGAGCAAATGCCAATGTTATCATTTCAAATGACTCCTAAAAGGAAAATAAAACATGTCATTGAGTTGGTTCCCACTCATGGCAACTATATAGGATAAAATAGAACTACTCCATGGGATTTCCAATGCTGTAATCTTTACTGAGGAGCCATCGTGTCATGTAGGATTAGCTCTGGACTGCTAACCTTAATGGTGGTGGTTCAAACTCTGCTGTTCCTTGGAAACCCAATAAAGGGACTCCATTTGATGGCACCTAACAACAACAACAGTCTTTACTGAAGCAGACTACTTGCATCTTTCACCTATGAAGCACCTGATAGTTTTGAACTACCAACCTTCTGATTAACAGTCAAGTGATTAACCACCCGAACACCAGGCCTACTTTAATGGAAAATTTGGTTCAGCAATTCTGAAACCGTATCTAGATTGAAATATTAATTCGGGGCATGCCGTTTAATGTTTGAGGGTCAGAACTTGCCTATACCTGTGTTTATCTACATTCTGTTTTGATCCTGTATTTTGAATATCTGGAGTGTCACCCTTTGTTTACATCATGTAGAAATTATGTATTTTTGTGATCTCAAATGCTGAAGTAACACAGATTTGTAGTTAAACAGATATGCTATAAATCCTGACTGTGCTATTTATTAGCCATGTGACCTGTGTAAGCTACTTAAATCCTAGAGACTGTTTTGTCCTTTGTGAAAAGAAAGCAAGTAGCAGTATCCTTGGATTAATCTCCTAAAACTTTGGCATTCCAGGGCAGTCAGTACCTGAGAATGTTGCTCTTTTGTTCCTCTTTCCTAAGCACAGCACTACAAAATCTCAAACAAAACACTTTAGTATTTTGTAGAATTAGAGTTATTGTCACAACTGTGCTTTATAAATAAGTTTTACACAAAATCTTCACTTTACGAAATTCCTAGGTGGATTTTCAAGAGCACTATTTCTATGCATGTAGTCTGGTTTCAAGTAATAAATAGTCTTATGACTATCTTGAGAAACATAATTTATTGCTAATAAATTGTTGATTATTTTCTAAATAAAGCAACTGAGATGCTGTTCTTTACTTATGGGGACAGAAGAAGGAGAAACTGGCTTTAAATTTCCTGAAAATTGACTCATTAATATTTATTTCTGCCAACTTCAAAGTGATTTATAAGCTGTTTATCAAGTTTTGATAACCAGTTCACACATCAATGAATTTAGAAAATTCAAAATAAATTACTGGAGAGCCAGAAAATAATGACTTTCTCACATTCCCATAACAATCTGTAAGATCTAGTACTTCTCAGTCTAGTCCTCGTATTTCTACTCTAAGAAACCCACAGAGGTTCCTGGTACATCATATTTCTGTTGTGTGAATCGCAACTGAAAATAAAGAAACAACTTCTTCTCTGATTTCCTGAGAAAATCGTAAGCACCTTACATTTGGTAAACTGTTAAAGAAGTAAAATCTAATATCTAATTCAAAAGAGTGCTTGATAATTACTCTGAATTTAATTGATATAAAACAATTTAATAAAGCAGCAGAAACAGAGCCAGTGTTAACAGCTTGAACTGTGCCCTACCACTCAAAAAAAAAAGGTTAAAGTTCTAACCCTGTGAATGTGATCTTGTTTAGAAACAGCACACTTTGGTCGTGATGTTAATCAGTTTGCTAGTAGAGTACGATGAGTTCTAAATCTAATCCTCCCTCAGTGGTTTTTTATAAGGGAAAAATAAAAACAAAAAACAAACAGATGCAGATAGACACACTTGCTGGGGAAGTCACCAAGTGAGGTCTGTCTACAAGCCAAGGAACATCAAGGAATGCCCCGGGCTATAGAAACTGAAGGAGGTGAGAAAAAACCTTCCCCCAGAGATTTCAAAGAGAACACAATACTGCCTGATGACCTGATTTCAAATTTCTAGCCTTTAAAACTGTGAGAAAATCTCACTTCTGTTCTTCAACCACTCACTTGTGGTATTTTGTTATGGCGACACTAGCAAACTCAGACTTCCAGTAATGTTCAGGAGTTGGAAATACAGGTGCTAGGCCAGTTTCAAATCTGCCTCTACCACTTATCAGCTGTGCTCCGAGCTCTTGCCTTGCTGTTACATTTGCTATAAAATGGAGCAATCAAAATCTCAACCTTCTAGGATTATTGTGAGAATAAAATTACCTTTAACTCTTAGATTAGTGTTTGGCACTTGGTCAAATCCTATTATTTATTATCATAATACAACAATTTATGAATAACTCATTAGTTCTGTGGTGTTTTGAATGACCACAAAGTAAACATTCTTTTCAGGAATGTAATAGAGTTCAAGGGAATAGTTTAAATAATTACTTTATATAAGTAAGTAATTAGAAAGGTTTTTATTGGATGGGGGAAAAAAACGCCAGAATTTTCAGAAAGTGTTTTATAAGTCTCTAATGCATTTTAGTATTAATACATACATATGACACCTCTAGTTAAGTAGTTTTTCAGTTTGCAAAGAAAACATTAATGTTTTCTTGTAATTATCTTTGCTATTAATGCATATGTTGTAGTAGTTAAGTGCTGTTAAGTCAGTTCCAACTTTTAGTGACCCTGTATAGGAGCAGCTGGTGAACTTTAACTGCTGACCTCATGGCTCAAAATGACCTTGTGGTCCAATGCTCTATCCTTCAGTGCCACACTAGGACTCCATGGTGTATTATTTATTAGTAAAATTAAAAACTTTAACTTATCAAAGTTAAGACACTTTTACTTATAATTCAACTTATAATTCAACTTATTGAGTTAGTTTCAATGTCTTGGATGGTATCTTCTAATGTGAAACAAAATGATACCAGAAAACTCAGTTGAACATTAATTTCTATATCATTTTAGATACAGAAGCAAAAGGAGTTTTTCTTTTTATTCAGAGTTTTATGGGGTCAGATGTATAATTTTCAACCAGAGTAATTCCCACTCTATTTTTAATCATTTATCTGCTTTTTACAGCTTTTACATATGCAGTGCTGCTGGTCAGTGGGGTGCATCCATAGTATTTTAGAATAGCTGTGTAATTCAGTTCATGAAACCTATCAAAACAGAATATGAGGGTGAATTGTACATACTAAAGTTTTCTAATTAAGCTATACTGTTAAGAAGACTGATGTTTTATCACTTCCTCTTTACACATTCATATTTATCTGAGTCTGTGGAAAGAACACAGTAAACATATGATGTTTTTAGGTGACTCAGCTTTTCACATATAAGCAATAGGGACTTTAAAAGAGTTTGTTGTTAAGTACCATCGAGTCAGTTCTGACCATAGAGACTCTGTATAGGTTTTCCGAGACTGTATAAAGACTTGCCAGAGCAGAAGCCGGTATCCTTGTCCTGAAGAGTGACTGGTGGGCTCAAACCGCTGACCTTGGGATTCAAACTCCAGTACTTATCTTAATAAGCCATCGCAGTCCCATTAACAGTAGCCTGGATTATTTAGACAAAGCACTGTATTTGCCCTATGTCTTCTAAATGTGGTATATTATGCATAATGAAATAATAAGGATAATGAGACAAAGACTTGTCTCAAAACACTCAAATCTTCATTCTCAAATGTAAGCTGCTGCATTTTAAAATATCTTACATTCATAAGAGATAAATTGTACAGTAAAAGATAAAAAGCCCTTGAACTTCACAAACACCATGAGATTTGTTTGGTATGGTCAGTGTAGGGCAATGTGTGGACTTCAGAAGTATGAAGGGTTGGCAGAGTGCAAAAACCTTTTAAAGCCAGTGAGTGCATTGAATACATAAACCTTTTGAACACTTTTAAAATCAGAGAAAGACTTAGATACTTCCTCCATAGAAAAATGCAGGTGTAAAATACTGCATTTATTTCTAGAGACCTTACAGCTCCTCTGAGGCCACAGGCCTCTGGGTTAGAGGATGAAATGTTGTTATTGCAGAAGATGATCTTTTGAGGTTTTGAGAGATTTAAAAAGGACAGTACTTGCAAAGCCTATTCTTTTGATTATGTTACTGATCAGAATTTATTAAATTCAGGCATATAAGAGATTGCAATTAATCAAATAACTAGAATCTCAGTGCTGTTCTGTGCTCCAACATACACTGAAAGCCAGGAAGACATTATCTCTGAAGCAAGTTTATAAGGAGTTTATTCACATACATCTTTGTATTTGTTTGCCACAAAATAGAAAGCTATGACCAAGAGTACAAATCTTCTGCTTTATGGAAAAGTCTATGAATAATTGGATGAAACATCATGGAAAGAAGATTCATAACATGTTTGAAAAAAGTGTTTTTAGTTTTGCCTAATATTTGTGGAGTCCTGGTGTGGCGCTGTGGGCTAATGCATCAGACTGTAAAGTCGTTTGAACTGCAAGACTGGTGGTTCAAGCTCACCAGCTGCTCCTTGGCAACCCTATACAGGGTTGCATCAGTTTGAACTGCAAGGTCAGTTGTTCAAGCTCACCAGCTGTTCCTTGGAAACCCTATACAGGGTCGCTATGGGTCGGAATCGACTCGACAGCACTTAGCAACAACAATATTTGTTTACCTATGTGGTGAGTTCATGCTGAACCTATGATCAGTGTGCTGCCCAACTTGATTGTCTTTTCTAAGAAATAAGACTGTAACTGGACAAGATAAGGGAAAGGCCTAACCATTTAAATGAATAGCAACAGAAAGAGGAAATGTAGAAAAAATAAAAGATAGCTCTGAATGAGTCCAGTCAAAGTAAGATAACCAAAGCGGGAGGGGAGAATCCTCTAAACTAATGAAGAACTGAAAATTCATGGTGTTGTTGTTGTTAAGTATAGTCAAGTCAGCTCTTCCTCATAAGGACCCTACCTATGTACAACAGAGCAAACACTGCCTGGTTCTATGCCATCCTCCCAATTGTTGTTGCGCTTCAGCCTGTAGCTGCTGCCACTGTGCAAATCCCTCTCATTTGGGAGTCTTTCCATTTTTCATTGACCCTCCATTTTACCAAGCATGATGTCCTTCTCCCGGAACTGGTTCCTTCTTAAAATATGTCTGAAGTATGACAGATGAAGTCTCTCCATCCTGACTTCTAAGGAGCTTTCTGGATGTACAGAGATTTGCTTGTTCTTCTGGAAGTCCATGGTACTTTTAATAATCTTTGCCAACATCATAACTCAAATGCATCAATTCTTCTATGGTCTTCTCTATTCATCGCCCAACTTTAAAATGCATATGAAGATATTGAAAATACCATGATTTGGGCTAGTCACTCCTTAGTCCTCAGACTGATATCTTTGCTCTTGAATATTTTAAAGAGGTCTTGTGCAGCAAATTTGCCTAATGCAATCCATTGTTTGGTTTCTTGATTGCTGCTTCCAAGAGTGTTGATTGTGAATCCAATAAATGAAGGCTTTGATAACATCAATCTTTTCTCCATTTGTCATGATATTTTTTATTGGTCCGGTGGTGAGGATTTTTGTTTCTTTGCATTGAGTTGCAACTCATACTGATGTCTTTGATATTTATTCATTACTTTTAAGTCCTCTTCTCTTTATGCAAACAAGGTTGTATCATCTGCATATTGCAGATTGTTAATAAGCCTTCCTCTAATCCTGATGCCACATTCTTTTTCATTGTTAAGATTATAAATAAAACTCACCATTCTATTCAGAGATAACTCCAATGGTTAATTATTATTGAATTTTACTTTGTTGGTTTTTTCACAGTCTGCAGTTGTAATTATCCATAAAATTGATATATTATCAAGTTGGGCTTCATCAAAACTTACAAGAGAGTCCCCTCACATTCGTTGCAAAGCCTAATCCAGAGATCCTCTTAAGGTATTGGCAATTCTAGAAAGCACAAACAAAATGCTATTTTTTAATTTAACATCATAGGTTTAACCACTATTCTAAGACAAAGGAAAATTAGGTTCAGCATTCAAAACTTTGAAAAGCACATGAGGTATCTATTAAAAAGAGGATCACTTTAATTGAGGAAGGCTTTACATGTATAAAAATGTTTTATTTTCCAATAATAATTTGATTTTTAGTATTTTAAATTCAATTTTATAGTTTTACTTATTGGTAACAATTATTTTGCCTCATAGCTAGATATAATTTATTATAGAATATCTCTATGTATTGCATTGATTTATATTGTGCTTGATCAAATGTAAGCAGCATTCTTTTGTTATCTTAAAAAGACATCATCATATTCAACTTCTGTTAAAGGTGACAGGGAAATTTTGAAATTGATTATGTTAATAGCTGACCAACATGATAAGCATTACTAATGTCTATGAGTTGTACATATGAAGAATGTTGAAATGGCAATTGACTTTTTACATATATGTTGGACTAAAGTTATTAGTTCTGTCAGCATTTATTGACTACATGCTTTAAATTAGGCAGACTGTTATTACAGAACGAACAGAAATGAGATCTGATTCTTTTATTAAGGATGCTCATTTTCTTGAAAAAAATGCAAGTCTGTTATATACAGTGATAAATATATGCATCAAGGAGAATGAAATCACATTTATACTTGTGGCAATTTTGCTAAAAAATTTCCTCAATAATCTCTGTTGAGTACTTACTGTGTGCCAGGCAGTGTTCTATTTGTTGAGGTCTCAGCATTTAGCCAAACAGAAATATCTTCCTGCCCTCAGAGATTTCTTTCTGAAATAAGAGGTGAGATAATTATCAGAATAAATGTTATCAAGGCTGTTGTTTGTTGTTAGGTGCTGTCAAGTCAATTCTGACTCAGAGAGATTCCATATGACAGACTATAACTGCCTCATTGGATTTCCTATGCTGTAATGTGTGGGAATCCTGGTGTGGTACTATGGCTTAATGTATTGGACTGAAAGGTTGGTTTGAACTACAAGGTCAGTGGTTCCAGCTCACCAGTCCCTCCTAGGAAACCCTATATAGGGTTGCTATGGGTTGGTACCAACTCGAAGACACTCAACAACAACAACAGTGCATGGTGGAGTATGAGCTGGGCTGCTAACCGCAAGGTTGCTGTGTGCACTTGGTCAACTATGGCTCCAAGTTCACAAACACTGCCCTGGGCACATGCTTGCCAGCCCCAGTCTCACTGAAGAGTAAGATGGAATGGGATGGTGAGATCCAAGAAAGCCTCTAGGTCACTGTAAGGATTTCAGCTTTTACTCTGAGTAGGATGGAGATTCACTGGAAAATTTGAACAGAAGTTGCACTGTTTGTGTTACATTTGTCACACCTACTTTGACTGTTGTGTTGAGAATAGATTGTATAGGCCAAAGGCAGAAGTCGAGAGACGGCTTAGGAAACTATTGCAATAGTAATATGCAATGGAAGAAAGTGGTGATGGGTGATTATATTCTGGATTTTCTTTAGAGGTAGACTCAAAAGGAATTCCTGAAGGATTGGATGTGGGGTGCAAGGTGCCTTTAACTGTGAGTAGAGCAGATTGTTGTTGTTGTTGTTGTTGTTAAGTGCCGTCGAGTCGGTTCCGACCCATAGCGACCCTGTACAGGGTTTCCGAGGGTGTAAATCCTTACGGGAGTAGAAAGCCTCATCGTTCTCCCGCAGAGCGGCTGGTAGTTTTGAGGTGTTGGAAATGATCAGGTGCTCAGTTTTCAGTATGTTAAAGATGAGTAAAGATGAGACATGATCTTAGTTTTGGTTCTTTAGAGAAACAGACCCAGTGAGGTGTGTGTGTGTGTTTGTATGTAGAGAGAGAGAGACAGAGATAGAGAAGAGGAAGAGAGTGAGAGAAATTTACCTCAGGGAAATGGTTCGTGTGTGTGTGTGTGTGTGTGTGTGTGAGAGAGAGAGAGAGAGAGAGAGAGAGAGAGAGAGAAGAGAGAGAGAGAGGAATAAAGGCAGAATTTGCTTTTGCTTCAGGGAAATTGGGTCATGAGATTGTGTGGGCTGAGAAGTCCAAAATCTGTCAAGTGACAAACTGGGTATTCCTGCTGGCTCTCAGGATTGTTGTGGTGGTATGACGAGTTCAAAATCCATAGATCAAGCAGTAAGCTGCATACTTCTGCAGGCTTCTTTGCGTACCAAAATGTGTAGGTCAGGAGACAGGAGAGAATTCTGCAAAAGTATCTATTTCCAGTCTGGAGACAGGACCACATCTTAAGGAACTCCTTCTTCAGCTAACTGATTACATGACATTTGATTACAGTAAGAAAGGTGATCGTATTTTGTTTATTAGATTATTTTACGGAACTGTAATTAGGTAGTGTTTGGCCAAGCAATTGCTAATCATAGTGTGCTAAATTGACAAATACAATTTACTACAGATGCTTGTTAAAGTTCAAGTAAAGATGTTGGGTTCAGATTTTAGGCAAGAGCTTCAGGTTAAAGAAATAGATTTGGGAATCATCAGTCTATAAATAGGGTAACCATTGGAGTCGGTGGTTCTGTGGGAGACACATGAGGCTGTCTACTCACATAAAGATTTACAGTCCTAGAAACACAACATAGGGTTGCTATGAGTCAGAATCAACTTGATGGCTGTGGGCTTGCCACTAGTTTTCAAACCATGAGAATAGTCATGTGGTTAATCAAGGGATGAAATGTAAAGAGATTAGAGAAGAGAACACAATGGCTGGGTCTTGAGCAATACCAACGTGAAACGGATGAGGGAAAGAAGTGTAATCAGCAAAGAAAAATGAGAAAGGACCTAGAGAAGGTGGAAGAAACCATGGAAAATGTAGCCTGAAGTAAGAAAAGTTTTCAAGAAGTATGAAGTATCCTTTCAAATATTGCTGATAAATCAAGACTAAGAGATGATCTTTTGATTTAGCAATGGTATGAACTTCACTGTGAACATGATCTTACTGAAAATCCCTTTCAGTTTTCTTTTTTGTTATATACTGTTGTTGTTGTTAAGTGCCATCGAGTGGGTTCTTGTTATATACTAATGTACTTCAAATATATACTAGTGTACTTCAAATGTTCAAGATTAGTAGGTATAAAGAGAACTATTTACAGCAGGGTCACTATAAGTAGGAACCGACTCCATGGTACTTTAACAACAACAACAACATGGTAGCATAGTGGTTACAAGTCTGGCTGCTAACTTCCTGGTCAGCAGTTTGAAACTACCAGCCATTCCATGGGAGAAAGATGGGGCTTGTTACTCCCATAAAGATTTACAGCCTTGGAAACCCTATACAGAGCTGCTATGAGTCAGCATCGCCTCCACAGCAGACTGCAACCACACACAGATGTAATCTTCTCAGACTGTAGGTGACTCATTCTTAGTCAGTGTTTAAGAACCAGTCGTAATAGCAGATTAAGCAAAAGTGATATTGCTTCCTAGGAAATATAAAAGCTATTCCTGGAAAAAAAGCATACAGTTACTCTGTGGAAACATTGTTGTTGTTAAAGGCCATCGAGTCGATTCCAACCCATAGCGACCCTGGATAGGGTTTCTGAGGAGGAGCTGGTGAGCTTGAACCACTGGCCTTGCAGTTCAAACAGCTTTGCAATCTGGCACATAAACCTATAGCGCCACACCAGGACTCCTAGGAAACAGTTATTGATCACAACTTTCCAGTATTCTCTAGAAAAAGGATCCATGGCAGATTTTAGCTTCTTTGACAACAAACATCAATTATTTTTCTGAAACCAGGCTTGTACATTTGACATTTTCACATTTTGACTCTGCTATAAGAAAACACATTTTATTTTTTAAAATATCATTTAGTGCCTTGCCAACTTGTCTGATAGTCAGACTCTCCTTCTAAAAATCATAGTTTGCTATTTTTTATTAAAGAAGGACTAACACAATGTTGTTGTTGTTGTTGTTGTTGTTAAGTGCCGTCGAATCTGTTCAAACCCATAGTGATCCTGTATAGAGTTTCCAAGAATCATCTGAGTTTGAACCACTGGCCATGTGGTTCAAACTGACTAAGCAGTCCAGCCTTAACCCATAACACCACACCAGGACGCTCTCTCTATCTGGTGCTGTAAGGTCGGTGGTTCACACTCACTAGTAGCTCCTTGAAAATCCTATACAGAGCCACTATGAGTTGGACCTTAGAAGACCCTGTATAGGGTTTCCAAAAAGTGGCTAGTGAGTTTGAAGCACTGACCTTGCAGTTACTTCTCTAGTGCTTGTCCTACAGCACCACACCACACCACACCACACCACACCACACCACACCAGGACTCTCTTTCTTTCTTACTGTTGTTGTTAGGTGCCATTGAGTTGGTTCTGACCTCAAAGAGGTCTTGTGCAGCAGATTTACTTAATGCAATATGTCAACTGAAAAATAAAAATGTACTCTAAAGTGAGATGCATTTTCTGTTACTTTGCACTTCTGGTGTGGCGCTGTAGGATAGGTGCAGAACTCCAAGATCGGTTAGAACCACAAGGTCAGTTCAAACTCATGAGTCGCTGCTCAGAAACCCAATGCTGGGTCATTGTGAGTTGGCACCGACTCGACAGGACATAACAATAACAACATATGTTATTTTGGATTATCAACACCAATCCTTTTGTCCAGAGTGTAGAAGATTACAGTTGCAAACAGTATTCTACCAGTTCTCATCTACATGATCATCCAATGTTATAGGATACAATAAGGAAAAGATATATTCAAAATGAATAACCAAGAACTACCAACCTTATTTTTATTTTTGGCATAAGCCAGTTGAAATGTGTAATATTTTTTCTCTCAGATCAACTTTTCCCACCCCTAAAATTTTTTGTTAGCTAATGCAACTATACTCTCTGCCTAGCTGTGCTTTTCTAAAAAGAGAATAAGAAAGAAACATTACCAGTAAAGATACTGAACTGCTGTGCCTTGTTTTCTAAAGCAGTGTTGGTGGACCACCACCTTTGGTTTAACTAGGAAAAGTCTCATCAAAGCTGAGATATCCAACTCCAGAAGATAAAACACCTAAAGGCACTGTTAAAACTACTGATTTGGAATGCTCAAAATGCATTCTGTTCATTTGCCTTCACCTAATATTTGGCTAGCGGTGTGGTATCGTAGGATCAGCACTGAATTTTGAACCACAAGTTTGGCAGTTCATACCCACCAGCTGCTCCTGAGAAACCCTATACATGGTTGCTATGAGTTGGAACTGAACCTATGGCCATTGATAACAATAGATAATTCAATGTTTAATAATTCAAAATTTAATGAAATACATTGGGTGTATATCATACAAAAAGACCTATAGGCTGAAGTGAATATTGTTGTTGTTGTTATGTGCCATGGAGTCGGTTCCAACTCATAGGGACCCTGCATAGGGTTTCCGAGGATGTAAATCTTTACGGGAGTAGAACGCCTCATCTTTCCCCCGCGGAACAGCTGGTAGTTTCGAACTGTTGACCTTGCAACTCGCAGCCCGATTCGTAACCACTACGCTACATATAACTTCCCATAAAACCAAAATGTAAATCTGGAGAATGAATTATGAATGCATAGCAGTCACACAATTATGATAGAACACCCTCAGCCTTAGACTAAGATTCAGTAATGCTATTATTACACCACAGGACTAGACCTTTCATCTGAATTCATTCTCATACAAAGGCCAAAGCACATTCAGATTCAGCAGAAACAAAAAGAGATAGAAGAAAATATTTCCAGACAGGATTAGTTAAAAACAGGAGCAAATTTGGACCCTTTACTCACCATTTTAATACTGCTGCCAACTCTTATCAGATGAAAATCAATACACAAGACAAAGTGTAAAATAATCTCCATATCATAGATGTGGCAAAACAGCATGCTAGGAATTATATTGTTAACTACAATAGCCGACTGATTGGAAGAGATCCCTATTTTTGCCCATTCCAAAGAGAGGTGACCCAATGGAATACGGAAATCATCGGACAATCTGTTTGGTATCTCAAGCGAGTAAAGTTTTGTTAAAGGTAATACAGAAATGGCTACAATCATACATTGCATTGACCGAGAACTTCCAGAGATTTAAGCTGGATTCAGAAGAGGCCGTGGAATGAGAGCTATCATTGCTGATGTCTGATGGATCTTGGCTGAAAGCAGAGAATATTAGAAAGATGTTTACCTGTGCTTTATTGACTATGCAAAGACTTTCGATTGTGTGGATCTATGCTATGGACAACATTGCAAAGTATGAGTACTCCAGAACACTAACTTGTGCTCATGAGGAATCTGTACCTGGACCAAGAAGCAGTTGTTCGAACAGAACATGGGAACACTGAATGGTTTAAAATTAAGAAAGGTGTGCGACA
>NW_006408523.1:22687003-22693048 GCF_000296735.1 Chrysochloris asiatica | reverse complement strand
AGTAGCTATGAGTCGGTGCCGACTCGATGGCACCTAACAACAACAGCAATGACAATACAAACAATGGCAAACTAGTATTACGCACCACATTTACAAAGTAAAACTATGCAATATTAGAAGATTTTAGGTTTCTCACAACTGAAAAGTCCACGGAAGTTTGAAAACGAGATGGACCTTTTGAAAAATTCTCTAAGACTGAAATGAAAATGCAAGAATCAAAGTGGTCAGTTTGGAAGCTACATCATCATTTTGTCTGATATTTAGCAATTTGGATTTCTAATTGGCAACTGTTCTGCATGTGTCTTTACCCAAGAAGCTGGCTTTTTCACAGAATATCAGGATTTCTTTAGTAATCAGCATAAACCAGGTTAATCTTCAACCATAAACTTAAAAAAAAAAGAGAACTAGAATTTTATTGCAGAAATCTCAGTGTAATTTCCATTTAGAAAACGTAATGGTTCTTTGAGCAAGAGAGTAACATAAATTTCATCCAGAAAGGCTGTATGATAGCCTCAAGAACTGGAAATACTTTTAGGTAATTATAGAAGTGTTATATTCCGACCATACTAAGATTAAAAACAAAATGTTCCTACTAAGAGGATAATTTTAAGATGATCTGGCCATATTGTGTGCATAGTTAAAAATTATTTTTAATA
Organism: Chrysochloris asiatica; assembly: GCF_000296735.1. Taxonomy (NCBI): domain Eukaryota; kingdom Metazoa; phylum Chordata; class Mammalia; order Afrosoricida; family Chrysochloridae; genus Chrysochloris; species Chrysochloris asiatica. Next base: position 22,692,392 of record NW_006408523.1, on the reverse strand, counting down.
AAGATTCTTTCGCAAATGAATAAAATTTAGTAAAGTTATTTTTATTTTGATGGGGACAAAATGAACTAATGGTTAGTTTGTTATGAAAGAAGAAAAAAGAGTAAACTAATCATGTTGTTGTTGTTGTTGTTAATGTGCCGTGGAGTTGGTTCCAACTCATAGCGACCCTGTACAGGGTTCCCGAGGGTGTAAATCTTTACGGGAGCAGAAGCCTCATCTTTCTCCAGCGGGACAGCTGGTAGTTTCGAACTGCTGACCTTAAGGTTTGCAGTTTGATTCGTAACCACTACGCTACCAGAGCTCCTTAAACTACCTGTGGAGGATCATTAATGCAGCACCTGAACTTCACATCTCTTCTAAACATTTGAGATTATAAAATTCAAGAGATTGCTTGATGAGCCAGTCATACTTTATGGGTGTTCTGAGTCAAATCTCTTGACTTTATTATCTCTTGTCAATTAAAGGTTCCCTAAAATAGAAGCTTGTGCTAAAGAATGCTAAGATTCTACATGCTGCTGCCATTCCTTGGTCCTGTTCATGCTTGCAGCTCTCCAATGAGACAACAAAAGAAGTTTGATATCAACATTCCACACTGTAAGGACCTTTACCTAGTATAAGTGCTCTTCACAAAAGTCCCCATTCCTTGTAACAGCATCAAAAACAAGCTACTCATTCTTGGTGTCTATGGCATTGGTAAAGTAGATATAGGTCTTCTAGGTATCCTCTGTCCAGATATTCAAACTGAAACAGAATTTAAGCTGCTGCCTCTTCATATGTGTTGGAACCTATGGGTTCTGGCTAACAGATATTACTGGAATCCTTTGTTTTCCCTTAAAAAGGTCTTTCTTGGTAAGGAACAGAGTGATTGAAGGGATTTGCAGTTGTAGTGAATTCATATATGTCTCTTCTAGCCATAGTCTTTGTACCTCCCACAATGACCTTTTCCTAATAGATCTGAGTAAGAGAAGGTCAGAGAAGATGATGACAAGATTGTATGTTTAAGTTGTGAGCAATTGTTAATAGAGTTAATTGTGATTGTAAAATCTTGGACCTTTAATGTGGGTAGAACATGAACCATCTTAGAAGCAGGAATGGGGATTTACTACTATCATTTGGACCCCAAGATCCCTGTGCATTGAACCTCCTTGATCCGAGAGACAGAGCTGCTATACCACATTAGAGGAGCAGCAGCAGCCGAGTCAAGAGCCAGACACAAGGCAGAGTGGTGGGCTGAAGATAGCTGAGTGAGTTCAGGAAGAAGGATCACTTTTGGAATGGGGAGCTTCCAGGCACTTAGTTTGGAAGAACTAGATTTACTGGCCCATGGAGTGCTTTTGAGCTGAGACATATAAGGAAATGGTGTGCCCTTTGGGCATTTATCAGAAGTCTTAGAAAAGTAGAGGCCAAGGTCCGGAGAGAGACCTGATTTTCAGAAGAGCAGAGAAGAGGCTTTCCTGATCAAAAGACTGTATCCTGAACATTCTAAATCCCAGATTATAACCTGTTAACTTCTCGTAATCATGACTATAGTCTGTGAATGCTGTATGGTCACTGTACTGAATGATTCAACCTAGCAAAGAAATGGAAAGTGCTGTAGGAGGGACTGTAGGTGTCTGAATTGGTAGAGAAGGTTTGATTATTTTCCCCTTGTGAAGTCAGAACAGGTCTAGATGTCACCTCCCTGTCATTTTTGTAGGTCTGTAAATAATTTCTCATTGCTCTGTTTTGTTTGTTTTTTGAATTTTTAAAATGACATTTATTAGAGTCAACATAAAATCAACTGTTTCTAAGGAACATTCTGGTTGTACTTTTTCCAGCACAGATTGGTTTCTCGTGGAGGAAACATGTGCCAAGTGGATCCTGTCTAACTCTACCCAGTGTGATGAGTGGAGGACCTCCACAGTTGCTGGCAGTCCATGGTACTTTCAATATTCTTCTCCAACACCCTAATTTAAAATGCATCAATTCTTCTACAGTCTTCCTTATTCTTCACTCAAATTTCACATGTATATGAGGCTATTGAAAATACCATGGCATAGGTCACTTGCACCTCAGTCCTCAGACTGGTATTCTTGCTCTTGAATACTTTAAAGGGATCTTTTGTGCAGCAGATTTGCATAATGCAATACATTGTTTTATTTTCTCCCATGAGTGTTGATTGTAGAGCCAAGCAAAATAAAAGTATTTGACAACTTTAATCTTTTCTTCATTTATCATGATGTTATTTTGGGCCCCATGGTGAGGATTTTTGTTTTCTTTATATTGAGATGTAATCCATACTGAAGGCTGCAGTCTTTGAACTTCATCAGTATTTTAAGTCCGTTTCACTTTCAGCAAGCAATGTTGTGTCATCTGCATATCGCAGGTTGTAATGAGTTTTCCTTCAATCCTGATGCTATTCTCTTCTTCAAATAATCCAACTTCTGAGATTATTTGCTAAACCTACAGACTGAATAAGTATGATGAAAGGATAGTGCCTTGACTCATACCTTTCCTGATTTTAAACCATTCAGTATACCATTGTTCTGTTTGAATGATTGCCTCTAGGTCTAAGTGTAGGCTCTAGCAGAAGGTTTTCTCTCTCTGTTTCTCCTGGCTTCAAAAGATTCCCAGCACAGTGACCTTGGATGCAAAGGATCTGCTCCCCTCTCTACTCTTCATAAGGAAGCTGTGGTAGCATAGTGGTTACGAATCAGGCTGTGAGCCTTAAGGTCAGCAGTTCGAAACTGCCAGCTGTTCCATAGGAGAGAGAAGAGGCTTTCTATTCCTATAAAAATTTAAGACTAGAACACCAGGTTGGTTTGAACTACAAGGTCGTTAGGTCAAACACACCAGCCACTCTTCAGAAACTCTATACAGGGTCACTGTGAGTTGGAACTGACTTGATGGCACTTAACAACAGTACCAACAACATAGATGATATAAGATCTCTAAATTCTATTTCAATGTGATGAAACTTCTCACCAATTTCTCTTTCATCACGGAGATGTGATATCCAAGTGGCCAGTTTTTTGTGTCACCTAGCATGTGTGTTTCCACCTACTGTCTTGTCAGTTTTGACTCATACTGACCGTACATACAACAGAACACTGGGTCTGTGGCATCCTCACAACCATTTTTCTGTTTGAGCTCATTGTTGTTGCTACTATATCCAATTTCCATCTTGTTGAAGATATTCCTAATTTTCACTGACCCTCTACTTTAACTTGGCATGATGTCTTTCTTCTGAGACTGGTCCCTCCAATAATAAATCTAAAGAAATTGAGACAATGTCTTGCCATTCTCACTTCTAAGGTGCATTCTGGTTATACTTCTTTTAAAACAGATACATTCATTCTTCTGGCAATAGATTTAATGTTCTTCACCAACACCTTAATTCAAGCCCATCAATTCCTTTTCAGTCTTTCTTACTTGTTATCTAGCTTATGATGAGGTGCTTGAAAATACTATGGCTTGGGTCAGCACACCTTAATTCTTTGAGTGATAGGTTTACTCTTTAATGAATTATAGAGGTCTTTGGCAGCAATATAGTGTTTGATTTATTGACTGCTGCTATCATTGTCACTGACTAATAAGGATCCAAAATGAAATCCTTCACAACTTCAGTGCTTTGCTTTGTGTCTCCTGGCATAGTTATAAAAATGTTTAAAAATGAAATTACTAATGTGAGTATGAAAGTCACCATGTCCCACAGCCCTTTGTGGAAATGGGGGTCTCACACCTGGTCTTCTGTCAGTGCTATCTCTGCCTGGCACAGAGCCTTGACTCTCAGCATCATGCAGAGCACTAGCATCATCAGCAGACATCCTTGACTCTTGAGGCTACATGAGGCACCCGAGCTTCAAGTGAGTGAGGATCTGTCAGAACCTCACTGGTGACTAGCACCCAAGGGAGACTTCAGAAGAGGTATGGGAGAAACAAGTAAAAGTGTCCCTCTGAACCTTCCCCACCACCCTGGGCTCACAAAGTCATCCTGTCACATAAAACGGGATATGAACTACTGTCCGTAGGTCAGAGAGGATGGTTTTTCACTTTTGCCACCCTATACATATACTGGTGGTGGTTATGTGCCGTGGAGTCAGTTTCTACTCATAGCGACCCTGTACAGGGTTTCCAAGGCTGTAAATCTTTATGGGAGCAGAAAGCCTCATCCTTTTCCCACAGCACAGCTGGTGGTTTTGAACTTCTGACCTTGTGGTTTGCAGCCCAATTTGTAATCACTATGCTACCAGAGCTTCTTACATATATACTAGTTGCCTCAAAAACTAAAGAGATATGTTTTTCTTTTCAAACTTGTGATTATTTTGGGTTGTTGTTGCTGTTGTTAAGTGCCCTGGTGTTGATTCTGACTCATAGCGACCCTGTATAGGATGAAGCAGCTGGTGGGTATGAACCTTTGACCTTGCCGTTAGCAGTCCAGTGCTTATCCTACAGTGCCACACCATGACTGATGGGGACAGTCCACTGTAGAAGATTTGTATGCCACAAACACTAGCTTTTGATCCTTTCTCTAAAATCAGCTTTTCTCTCTGTGACCTTAGAAACCCAGTCCAGTCTAGACAGATCAAAGCAGCCTCTAACTCTCAGAGCCTCTTTATTTTATATCTAGTTAACATTGGGGAGCACGGTAGCTCCATGTGACAAGCATTGGGCTGCAAATTCTTTGCACATTTGGAACTTTAAAGTCTTATTAGATGTGTGGTAGTCAAGCATTTTCTCCAATTCTGTTTGCTGGCAGTTTTCACTTTTTGATAATACCCTTTGAAATATATACTTTAAAAAAAATGCAGTACAATATATCTTTTTTTGTTGTTGTTGCTTTAGCTTTGGGTGATAATAGTTAACAATCTATACTCAAGATAAGGTTCTGAAATGTGGCCTACATTTTCTTCTAAGGGTGTTATGGCTTTAGCACTCATATGTGGGTTACTGATCCGCTTTTGTTTTTAGTATATGATGTGAGGTTAGGGTCTACTTTCATTCTTTTGCATATGTAATCCAAGTGTCCTAGCACCATTTTCTGAGTGGGCTACTTTTTACCCATTAAACCAACTTGGCACCCTTATTAAAAATAGATGGCTGTATATTATTGCCACCAGTCATCTGTCAGTTTATCATACTGTAGTGGCTTATGTATTGCTATGATTCAGGAAGCTACGTCATAAGTATTTTAAATACCAGCAGGTCACCTGTAGAGGACAGGCTTCAGCTGAGTTTCCAGACTAAAACAGACTGAGAAGGAGAGTCAGGCTACTTCTGAATATTTAGTCATTGAAAACCTTCTGAATAGCTGTGAGACACTGTCACATAATACCAGAATGTTGAATATTAGAACATGATGAAGAGCCCTAGAATATTGGAAGAAGCAGTGCCGCTAAAATGAGCCTCT
>NW_006408523.1:22679060-22685463 GCF_000296735.1 Chrysochloris asiatica | reverse complement strand
AAACTGATGAAGCCCTGGAGGCACTCACTCCTCTATGCCAAGAACTTTGGAAGGCAGCTACCTGGCCAACAGTTTGGAAGAGTTCTATACTTGTGTCCATTTCAAAGAGCTGTGATCCAATGGAATGCAGAAATCATCAGATAATATCATTAATATCGCATGGAAGTAAATTTTTGCTGAAGATAAATTAAAAAACAGCTGCAACAGTATATTAACAGAAACTGCCAGAAGACAAGGAAGAAGGAAAAGACCAATCTGGATGTCATGAGGACATGGAACTAGTGATACTTAGTCTGTATGCTGAGCATATAATCCAAGAAGCTGGATTAGATGAAGGAAGATGTGGCATTAGGATTGGAGGAAGACCCATTTTGTGTTTTATAATGATCTATTTTGAATCCCTTCTCAAATTTTAGAACTTTCTTTGTGGTTTCATGGGGATTACACTTGATAACCTAAATTTATATAAATCTAGTTTTAATGAGGCTTTCTGCTCCTGTAAATATTTACAGCCTCGGAAACCCTGTACAGGGTCGGAACCGACTCCACAGCACAGAACCACCGCCACCAGTTTTAACGGATACCAACTTCAATAGCATATCAAAAAGACTCTTCATTTGTTTTGTGAAACATTGTTTGATAGTTTAAAAAAAGTTAAACATAATATAATCCAGAAATTCTAGTTCAGTGTATATTCCCAAGGATATTTCCTTCAAAAACTTATGCGAGGATGTTCCTCACAGCATAGTTCCAAATAGTCCTAAATTGGAAACAACCAAAATGTCCATCAACTAATCACTGAATAAATAGAAAAATGTTATCTCTGTACATTCATATATTATTCAACAATAAAAAGAAATGATGTACTGAAATATGCTACAATATAGCTGAACCTTGAAAGCATTGTTGTTGTTAAGTACCACTGAGTCTGTTCCAACTCACAGCGACCTTGAATAGGGTTTCCAAGGAGAGGCTGGTAAGCTTGAACTGCTGACTTTATGGTTCAAACTGACTTTACAGTCCAGCACTTTAACCCACAATGTCACATTGAGTGAAAGAAGCTAGTCACAAAAGACCACACATATTATATAATTCTACTTATATGTATTGTCCAGAATAGGCAAATCCATTGAGACAATAATTAGATTATTGTTGTCCATGATAGAGGAGACAGGGGATGGATGGGAAACAAGAAGGAGAAATTGGGAGTTACTGCTGAAGATATGTTTTTTGGGGGAAAGGGCGATAAAACAGTTATAAAGTTAGATAGTTGTGATGATTGTTCAACTTTCTTAATATATTAAAAACCGAATGAATTGGACTGGTCTGGTGCTGTGGATAATGCACTAGACCACAAGCGCAGTTTGAACTGCAAGGTTGGTGATGCAAATTTACTAGCTGCTCCTTGGAAACCCTATCCAAGGTCACTATGAGCTGTAACTGACTCGATGGCACTTCACAACAACAACAATAACAACAACAATTAATTGTATACTTTCAGTAGAGTCCTTGTGTGGTGCTGTGGGTTAATGTTCTAGACTGCAAAGTCAGTTTGAACACCAGAGATTCAAGCTCACCACTCACTCCTTGGAAGTCCGGGGTCGCTATGGATTAGAACCAAATAAGCATTACTTACAACAACAACAAAGTAGTGAAATTCGTGGTATTTGCATTTTTTTATTGATGAAGCTGTTAAAAATATGTTGTAAGACATAATTTTGATAATCATCCACACAAATAGAAAATGAGTGTATCCCTGTGATTAATTTCTATTTATAGGTGTGTTTTGATGGCATGTTCTTTCTAGATAGTTAAGAGCCCTAAGGAACTATATGCCATTGAATTTATAATTTGCAATGATAACACTAAAGTGTTATAAACATTTTATCTTAATGATGCACAGGCTTTTGGAGAAAAAAATAATTCCCAATATTTTAAAATCTTTATTTTCCCTACAAATTATAAACTTTAAATCTTGATAAAATTTCTTTTCTCATTCAAGTATCTTTTGGGACAGGTAATAATGAAGGTTGTTGTTAAGTGCCATTGTGTCAGTTCTGACTCATAGTGACCCTGTAAGATTTCCAAGGAGCAGCTGGTGGGTTTGAACTGCTGACCTTGTAGTTTGATGGATAATTGTATTCAATCATTCTCTCATTCAAATTTTCAACAAATTATCGATAGAATGCTTGAAATTTATCAGGTTCTGATAGACATTGGTACATACCATCTTGGTACACAGCTTTCCTGTTGTAGCTAGGTGTGCATACACACATACACAAGTACACATCTCCTCCCTTTGCTGTCAATTCATTTTGGATTCTTATCAGCCCTGAGGGCAGAATACAACTGCCCATACTGTTTCCAAGGCTGTAAATCTTTAATAAAGTTATCTTGTCATATCTTTCTCCTGCAGAATGGATGGTGGTCTTTAACTGATGACCTTTTGGTTAATAGCCAAGAACTTAACCACTGCATCCTCAAGGTTTGAACATAGACATACATGTGTATGTATCTGTATAGGAGAAAGATGAGGCTTTCTATTTCTGCAAAGATGTACAGCCTCAGAAACCCTACACATTGTCGCTGTGGGTTGGAACCTACTGTATGGCACTTAACAACAACAACATTTATATATATTTATACAAGGGGGTTTCAATGTTTATGAAAAATTGAATTAAAAGGTAAAAAAAATTTTTCATGAATATTTTTAAGTCCCCTTGTATAATAAGCTATAATAAACTATCTATCTATGACCAAATCTCCCCATAACAATGTTAGTACCTCTATTCTATTTTTCACACAGAAGTCAGAATTACCTTTCCACAAAATATAGCACAGAATCTTGCTCAATGGTTTTCTATTGATCTTGGAATCAAGTTAAAAGATTTTATAGTGGCTTATTATGTGTTACAAAATGTGGGCTTTCCAACCACTTTATCCTCCTCTTACAGCACTCTTAGTAATTCTAACCTTTCTTCATACGGAAAATCTTTGGCCCTTTATGCATGCAATCTTCTGTCTTGATTCTTACAGTTTTCTGAATAAAATAGACTATGCTCTTGTCCACTTCCTCCCCCAACATGTTTATCTAACTAATGCAAACTCATCTTGCTGTTGCTGTTGTTAAGTGCCGCTGAGTCGGGTCTGACCCATAGCGACCCTGTATAGGGTTTCCAAGGAGCAGCTAGTGAGCTTGAACCACCAACCTTGCAGTTCAAACGGCTTTGCATTCTGGCGCATTAACGCACAGCGCCACACAAGGCCACCTTATCCTACACACCACTAACTCAGGAAAGGAAATGTTTCCTGACTTCTCTAGAAAAGATTCAGCAGCTTTGTAATATATATCAGCAACACCATAATGCTTTCCCAACAGTAATTTGATACATAGTGTTCTTTACTTATTTGCTTCTATTTTATATTAGATTACAAATGTTACAAGGACAGTGACTGTTGTATTCATCACTCTGTCAAGTCTCAAACTTGATTGCCATGCAGCTGTTTCTCAATGAATATCTGTTGATCAACTGCATAAACCTTCCCCTTTTCATGTATCTTGCTGACTATAGGGTTTGTCTACAAATTGATCTTTTGGTCTCACCCTTTGTTTTATATGTGTCTGTATTTCACATTTCAGACATATTGTCAGGAGGGACCAGTCTCTGGAGAAGGATATCATGTTTGGTAAGGTGGAGGGTCAGAGAAAAAGAGGAAGGCCCTCTGTGAGATGGATTGGCCAGGTGACAGCATTGATGGACTTAAGCGTGACAACAATTGTGAGGTTGGTCCAGGACCAGGCAGTGTTTTGCTCTGTTGTACATAGGGTCGCTGTGAGTCAGTACTAACTCGATGGCACCTAACAACAACAACATGCGAACAACAACAACAACAAAACCAAACAAACAAAGCCCCCAAACCTCGGCTCCTTAGCATGATACAGAAGATCCAAAATACCACCACTTCTCATTCTTCTGTCTCATCCATGTCTCTTTTTGTTTTGTTTAAGATTTTTATTGTGGATTCAGTGAAAGTTTACAGGGCAGATCATCAGTTTTACATTCAACAGATCATACACTTTGTTTCATTACAATTATTACAATCCCCTTCATGTACCGTCAGTTAATAGTATTTCTCTCTATCCACTTTAGCTTTTTATTTGATTTTTTTTAAATACTCAGCCATATATAATAATTTACACCATCAAAGGGCACATTCTTCAAGTCTTTCTCCTGGCCGCCAACTCTTAGTCCCTCTCTTTCCATGAATCTATAGTCCTCAGCTGCTTCCACTCTCCATGTCCCCATCTCTGCCTCCATCTCTGGTGTCTATGCTTTTCTGGATAAGGTCTTACATTCCACTTGTGCTCTTCTCCCTTGATGCTCCTAGGGTCCTTTGTTTCTGGCATCCCATGTTACTTGACATGCCCTGCCTTGCACTCATGGTCCGTACATTTTAAACATTTTAAAGTACTTGAACTACCCTGCTTAAATATGTATGAATATTTTTCTGCTATTTGTGGAATTGTAGATAAATGCTGGACTGCTAACCCCAAAGTCAGTGGTTCAGACCCACAGGCTGCTCCTTGGAAACTCTTTATAGCATTGCTATAAGTCAGAACCAACCTGATGGCACTTAACAACAACATGTCTACCTTGGCGTCCTGGGGTGGCACTGTAGGAAGCACTGGACTGCTAAATGAAAAGTCAGTGTCTCAAACCCATCAACCTTGGAATCATATACAGGGTTGCAGTGAGTTGGAACCAACTCTACAGTACTTAACAACAACGACAAATATACACCTTATCATTAAAAATGGAAGAAAGCCACTAGGTCTTTTTCATCTATTTATACCCAGTATTATGAAAGTGTCTGGCAATATTTGTGACCCAAACTGACCTCCCAACTTGACAGCAGGAACTTCTTGATTTAATGCATTTGATTACATTTAATTTTAGACATTTTAATTTTCCACTAAATGTTAAATTACTAACATTTCAGATCTCCCATGAGAGCACAGCAAGACAATTGTGATAATCTGTGATTCTTTTAATGAATGCACAAAATGCTTCCATTTAAGCTTTTATGCAGATAAATGCGCTGGCATTATTAATATTATATCTGTATTTATCTTAGTCTGAGTCACAAATTGCATTTGTCAAAGTAGGTTATTGGAAGTAGAGGACAAGAGAAAAATAATGCACATTAAAAACAAATTTTGATAGAGATACATGCTATGTAATAAATTGTGTGGGAATGGTCCTACTCCATGTTTTCTGTCTTGTAATTCTCAGATCAGACTTTACAAACATCATACAGTTGGGCTTCTTGGTCTTACTTTCTATTTCTAGTCAGAGCTGCCCAGGAACCCAGAGCAGAACTGAGAAAGAATGGCTGACCTAGATGTCTTCACATCACGTGATTCCGCAAAGGACGTTTTCAGGCCTGCTTTCTGCAGCTCATTAGCATTCTTTAGATGTCAGTAGGTGTTTCCTGAAGAAAGGGGTGCATGGTCTTCAGCATGGGGTAAAAAGTATACATATTCATCTCCTAGAAAGTACTGTCAGTAGTTTGGTGTGGCGTGGGAGGATAAAGCACTAGACTGCTAAACACAAGATTTGCAGTTCAAACCCACCAGCCTCTCCTTGGAAAACCTATACAGGATTATTATGAGTCTGAACCAACTTGATGGCACTTAACAACAACAACAGAAAGCACTGACAGTTATTTGCATGCATATTAGTGCATCAAAGGCTCTAATAAATCCTGCTTTAAAAAAATCTCCATTGACTATATTAAATAGAGATTTTCCAAATACATAATAAACTAAGAAACATAAGAAAAAATATTTTGTCTGAATACCTTGTGGATTTTGGCCCCAAATCCTCTGGAAAATGCTGTTAAATGGTATGTTTGATGCTTTTATGAAGTAATAATTATAATGTTGTTATTAAATGCCATCAAGTCAGTTCTAACTCATAGCGACTTAGTATAGAGTTTCTGAGGATCATCTGGTGAATTTAAATTGCCAACCTTGCAGTTCAAACCAACCTTGAGGTCAAGTGCTTACCCTAAGTCACCACACCAGGACTCCATGTTTCACGTAAAAGAAATCTTTCGCTGTTCAGAAATAACATATGCCCTTAAAATTAATGTTAACAGTATTTTTAGAAATGTGATACCTTAGGTTAAAAAAGAAACCAAATGAAAATGAAAGATTGAAAAATGCAAATAAAAATAAAACACTTATATTCATTTTAACATTCAAACAACAGGGATTTATACTACATGTCATTAAAGTATTTCTTGTGTTTATGAAAAACTTGAAGTAAGTAAGGGAATATTACTCTTTTTAAAAATACATTTCTTGGGGAGAAGCAGAGACAGGTAGGGGCAGCTCCTC
>NW_006408523.1:22677371-22678890 GCF_000296735.1 Chrysochloris asiatica | reverse complement strand
AAATCTGACTGTGGAGGGGAAAGCACTGTGATTTCTGAATCGGTCAGGATGTGGCCTGTGGGCACCTAGGCCTGGGCTGAGATTAGAGGGTGGGGTCACAGCCAGGCTGATACAGTGATACAGTCCTAAGAACCTTGGAGTAGCACCTGGAAAGAGGTGTGATGGATTTTTCACTTTCTTTCCTCCTCTCCCCTGTTGCTCTCTCTCTGCCCAGCATGGACACCTTCAGGCAGGTGGGAGCGTACCCCCAAAAGGGTCCAGTTTATGCCCACAGTTTTCCCGAGGCACAGGGAGGAAATCCATGGGCACCCCATGGGTGCTACAGGCTGATCTTGGACTGCTTTTTATGACGTCTGACTCTGGGACTCAGCCCTAAAGTTGACCTGGGCGGGGCCCTTTATTCCTGGCTTACCTAACAAGAGGCAGCAGGTCTGGCCACACAGCCAAACTATATGTGCACCTTGTAAAACCCCAACACAAAAGGTAAGATCCAACACCAACTACTATATATAAGGATGTAGCTATTTTGAGAATTATGCTGTGCATACGCAGATACTTAACTGACCTTCAGAGATAGAAATAGTGGGCAATCTTTCTTCCATTCAGTTCTCAGTATCTATCTGGGCACCTCCACGGTAGTGACTAGAGGAGGGACCTGTGTGAGTGGACACCCCCCCCACCCATACTGCGGGAGGTTTCTAGTGTGCATTCATACTGACCTATGCAGCAAAGGCTACTGAACGGTAGCCTACGTTTTTTTTTTTTTTGTTGTTGTTGTTGTTGTTGTTACTGAGTGGTGGTTTTTGTGTCTGTTTTTATGTTGTTTCTGTTTTTGGTCCTGATGGTCTCACTTTTTTTCCTGGGGGTAGGAGCTTTCTCTCCCTACATTAGCCAGGAAGAGACAGCAATCATGGCCATATAGCCAAGCTACAAGAATACCCCATAATATCCCACCATCTGGACAGGAGCCAATACACGCTATTAGGCATTATGTGTGAAATTGGAAGCCTATCTCCAGATCACATCCACCAGGAAACACTCAGTAAGCTTAACAACATTTAATCATTGAAAATGCATCTAACTATTGAAATGTCCAAGAAAAAAACAAAAAAATCTTAGCACATGTCCAAAAACAGAAAAGAGTAACTGAGACGAATAACCTGGAGGCAGACATAGACTTCTCATTAGAAGAAGAGTAAGCTTTGGATCTGCCTGAGAAGGAATTCAAAAGAATTATATGAGGTCAAATCCAAATGCTCCAAGAGGGGTGGAGGAAAATAGGGAAAAAGTCAGAAAAGTACTATAAGAGCAATCAAACAAGATAGGTATAATGATGGAAACAAGTTAAAACCTGCAAAATGAGGTCCAGATGATTAATAATAAAATATCAGAAATAGACAATACACTGAAAGGGCAAAGGAGTAGAACTGAAGATATGGAAGCCAGAACCAGCAAGCTGGAAGACAAATCTCTCAATACTGCTAAGATAGAAGAACAAGAAGTAAAAAGGATTAAAAAA
>NW_006408523.1:22661346-22673076 GCF_000296735.1 Chrysochloris asiatica | reverse complement strand
CATATGAGATTATTGAAAATACCATGGCTTGGGTCAGGTGCATTAGAGAGATGGAAATACCACCTTCAGAAATGTAGAGACATAGACGTAACATATGTCAGATATGCCAGAGCCAATAACTTCACATTTTGATTTTTTTGTTTAATAACTATTTCCATGATTTTGTAGCACTTTTTTCATTCACTCTCATATGGTGTAATTATTTTTTTCAGTCAGAGAATTCTTTTATAACTACCTTTCTAACCATAATTTTCTGACAGAATAATGTTATACAGAATTTCAGTTATAGGTCAGTTGATATGAAAACAAGAAAGGCTGTGAAAAGCTTACAAATCTCAGTATGGTAAACAGGAAGACACAATGTTACACTTGGAATAATCTGTGGAAAGAGTAATTTGAGCTGTAAAGTCTGAAATGTGATTTGACTATTTCCAACAAATGAGGTATCTGTGAAGATAACTATAATTCATTTACATTAATGAGTATTTTGTAATGTGTACTTTGCTCTGAGGGAAAGAGTGTTGATGCCTATTAGGAACAGTTAAAAATATAATCAAGTAAGAGAAACAAAACAAAACAAACTTCCTTTTCTGTGTTCCAAACCGTGACAGAACAAATGTTATTGAAGATGTGCAAACCACTTGCTAGGTTTATAAGTGACCTCAAATTGAGGTATCAAGGGCAATTTAATTTCACAGGTGCTGTTTTAACTAAACCTTGAAAGATGATGACACTTAAGAAGTGAAAAAGAAAAGTTATGAGGCTAAAAAGTACAAGGTAAGTCTGGAATTCTGAGTAGCACAGTTTAGCTGAAGTATACAGTGGTGTATAAAAGTATAAAGAGCTATGCTAGGAAATTTCAGCGTTCAACTCTAAAACCACAGGAAATGCTGTGGTTTGAATCCATTAGGCAATGGATGGAACTCTTGAAGGCAATGGAGCAGAGAAGCAGAGTGATTAGAACTGTGTTTTTGGAAAGTTAATCTGGTTGCCGCGGGGTGGTGGATTAGAGTTGGGAGAGTCAGTTGGAAAGAAAACCAGAAGGAAGCTGCTCCATCTATCCCAGGAAGAGCTAATGAGAGCCCACTCTAGGGCTTTAGAATTTCCAATGCGATACCTGTTCAATATACCTGTTCATAGCAGACAAGCAGCATTTGTTTAAACATTTTAAACTTCTATATTTGATGCATTTGAACCCACTCAAAGGCACTTAACAATAACAATATGATTTGTTTCAGCTTCATACAGTTTTAGCTTCAAAAGGACAAGAGGAAATTGATTTGTTCTCCTTTGGTTTTACCTGGTTATCTTTTTTTTTTTTTAAGTACTCAGTTTTTCCATTTAGAATTCTTAGCTCTACTATGGTCTAGTTTTAATTTGAGGCAGTTATGTATATTTCCAGAGTCCTGGTGTAACACTGTTGAATAAGCACTTGACCACAAGGTTATGCTGTACCTCAAGGTCAGCTGTTCAAACTCACCAGTTGTTCCTGGGAAACCCTATACAGGTCTCTATGAGTCAAAATCCACACGGCAGCATTTAACAACAACAACGACAGGTGTATTTGCAGCCCTGGTGTGACACTGTAGAATAAGTACTGGACTACTAATTGCAAGGTTGATGGTTCAAAACTACCAGTCATTCAGTGGGAAAATGATGAGGCTTTCTGCTCTCAGAAACCCTATACTGGATCGCTATGAGTCAGAATCAATCTGATGGCAGTGAGTTGATTTCTTTTTGAGTTATCTTATGCATAAGGAAGCACATTGGGTTAAGCATTGAGCTGCTAACTGATCAGTCAGGAATTCAATCCCACCAGCTGCCCCATAGAAGAACAACGAGGCAGTCTGTTTCAATGAAGATTTACAGCCTCTGAAATCTTGGGAGCAGCTGAACTCTATCCTAAAGTGTCACTCTGTGTTGGAATCTACATCACTGCAAGGGTTTTAGTATATTTCTTTCTAGTAGTTTTTCTTTTCTTCCCTGTAATTTCTTGGTCTCCATGTTGATGTTTGCTGACTGCCTGCTTCTCTTCTGTGGCAGATCCCACCAGTTTGCAGATTAATTAGGGTGACTTATGTAGCACTGTGGGTAATGTGTTGGACTGCAAAGTCAGTTTTAATTGCAAGGTTGGTGGTTCAAGCTCACCAGCAGCTCCTCGGAAACCTTATACAGGGTCACTATGGGTCAGAACCGACTCGACGACACTAAACAACAACAACGGAAGTAAAGGCATTCCAAGTTCAGTTTACTTATTTAAGCCATATTTCTGTCTGGAATTTCCAAATAATTAAGAATGTTGTTTCATTTGCTTGAAACCAGAGCATCTTGGATCACATGATCTAAAATGGATTGGGCAGTGCTTTGTTCTGTGGTACATAAGCTCACTATGAGTTGGAGACCACTCAATGCCACCTAATAATATGGATTAGACATACAATCATGTAATAAAAACTACTTCCTTAAAACAGAAGCTTACCTAGCCACATGCCTCTTATAGACTCTGCCCATAAATCTGTTTTATTTCCTGAAAAACTCCCCCAAAATGCTGTATATTCTCACTTTCTTTTCATTTGTTTATTTTTGCATCCCCTCTAATCACTAGGTTTTTTTGTTCCTTCATTTCATAAAACTGTGCTTTTCACAAGGCATCAACAGTCTTGCACTCAAAAGATACAATGGGATGTTGAATAAGTGACTGGTCTCTTGAGGTGGGTGTCATCCAGATATTTAGCAGAACAGCCTCTGCAGCTCCCGAGAGAAGTATGTAAAGGATACCTGTAAGAAGGCCCTTAGCAGGTCTTACTAAGGCTCCCAAAGCATGTGTTCGCATAACTTCCACATCAGCACGCAACTTGATTGAAGTGTTTGTGGATGGCCAGTCTGTCATGATGGAACCGGGAGCTAGCTACCTTCCTCCAAGCTTGTGAGAAGGTTGGTATGCAGATCCATCGATTTTGTTACCATGAAGATTGTCTGTTGCAGGAAACTGCAGGATGTACCTTGTTGTAAGACTGTAGCTGCATGCGCCATGCCTGTAATGAAAGATTGGAATATTATAACAAACTCAGAAAAGTCTAGGAAAGCCAGAGAAGGGGTGATGTAGTTCTTATTAGTAAATCATCTTCTGGGCTGTCCTATTTGTGCCCAGGGAGGTGAACGTGATCTGTAGGACCAGTCCATGATGGTTGGAAGTGATTGGAGCTGATTTTTATGGAGGACAACAACAGTGGGCCATTGGTAAGGTCCAGTATGACTAGATGTATACAATGCACTCACTGCATCAGGTTAGCTAGTGAGATTTCAGGAGTAGAAAATTTGGGAAAAATCAGCAGAGGCAATGACATACAAGTTGCAACATACAATGAAAAGATGTTCATGGCTGAGCTATCTGGGAATGTCATTGATATATGCCCTGTAGGTACCCTGACTTCTAAGCCTTAAGCCTTTACTGCCTGGCCTTGGGAACAAGAAAACCAGAATCCATTGATGTCCTGGATGCCGTTGGAAGTAATATTGTGGTAACCACAAGAACTGGGGAGGTGATGAGAATTTTGCCAAGGATGCATGCATGAGGACATTAATGAAGAGTGGATCTCTGACAAAACTAGATTTGCCTATGATGGGCTAAAACGTCAAAAGACTTACTGAGCCGATGGTCAGAAATGAAAAGGGGCTTTTAACTGATACCTCCTGGGAGGACGCACTCTCTCATGTCGCTGGGATGTTGCAGAGTTTTCAAGGCCAGGATGTAGCACCAATTGCAGGTGCTTTGTGGATGCTGAAGCCCTAGTAGCTGTCAAAGATGTGCTTAATAAAGTGGACTCTGACATCTTGTGCACTGAAGAGGTCTTTCCCACCACAGGGGCTGACACAGACTTGCTTTCCAATTACCTTCTTAATATTTCAATTCCTGGTGTTGAAGAGACAGATGTTGTCCTTCTGGTTGGTACAAATCCACGTTTTGAGGCACCAGTATTTAATGCTAGAATTCGAAAAAGCTGCCCTAATAGGCAGTCCAGTGGATATGACTTACAGATACAACCATCTGGGAGACTCCCCCCAAATTCTTGAAGACATTGGTTCAGATAGGCATCCATTCAGCCACGTCCTGAAGGAAGCTAAAAAAACAAAAAAAAACAAAAAACAATGGTGGTTTTAGGTAATTCTGCACTTCAAAGAAATGATGGAGCAGCAATTCTTGCAACTGTTTCCAGCCTGGCACAAAAGATTTGGACAAGCAGTGGTGTTGCTGGTGATTGGAAAGTTATGAGTATTCCTCACAAGACTGCAAGCCAAATAGCTGCTTTAGACCTTGGCTATAAACCTGGGGTGGAAGCAATTTGAAAGAATCCTCCCAAAGTGTTGTTTCTCCTAGGATCAGATAGAGATTGTATTACTCGACAGGATTCATTATTTATCCAGGACATCACGGTGAGTGGGAGCTCCTATAGCTGATGTTATTCTCCCAGGAGCTGCTTACATAGAGAAGTCAGCTACATCTGTCAATACCAAAGGCCAAGTTCAGCAGACCAGAGTAGACGTGACACCACCTGGTTTGGCAAGAGAAGACTGGAAGATTATCAGAGCCATCTCTGAGACTGCTGGTTTAACTCTTGTATATGATACTCTGGATCAAGTGAGGAACAGATTGGAAGAAGTCTCTCCTAATCTTGTTCGATATGATGATGTTGAAGGAGCCAACTACTTCCAGCAAGCAAATGAGCTCTCAAAGCTAGTGAATCAGCAACTGCTTGCTAATCCTTTTGTCCCACCTTAGCTAACAATGAAAGACTTTTACATGACAGATTCAATTAGCAGAGCCTTATAGACAATGGCCAAGTGTGTCAAAGCTGTAACAGAGGGTGCCCACTCAGCAGAGGAGCTATCCAAATGCTGAAATGCCTACCAGAAGCACAGGTTCCTGGTTTATGGACAATTACATTGGAATGATCATTTATGGGTTAATCTCCTTAGTAAAAAAAAAAAATCTAAACCAAGTAATATTTAAGGTTACACCATGAAAATGTTACTTCATTAATCAGAGAACTGGAAGATTTCAAAAACATTTATCTATTGTGTGTACACATTGCTAAATAGTTTAATAAAACTATATACAGATGTTCTTTCATGTAAGAGCAATGATAATTCTTGTGACAAATACAAGGAAAATCCTTAAAATACGAACTTTTTGGCTGATCCTCTTGGATCACTTTGTAAATGGTTGAAATGGGAAGAACTTTCATTAGGGCCCATTTTTTCCTTATGCTGAAGAAAAGATTTAAGCATTTTGTCAAGTAGTTAAATAGAAAAGAAGTTTCATGGAAAATTTTTATGATCTTCTTTAATAAAATTTTTTATTTAAATTTAAATTTTTATTATAATTCCATTTTTCCACGAGCCTCTTTAAAAGCCTATTACATGTTTTTGTGTGCTGTCTAGTCAGTTCCGACTCATTGCGACCCTGGAGCAGCTGGATCATGTGAACCACCAACCTTGTGGTTCAAGTCGCATTAACTTACAGTGCCCCACCAGGATTTCCATGTTAGATAACTATAATTCATAATGATAATAATGATAACTAAGGGTCTTTAAGCTTTTTTCTGTGTGCTCAACAGTAGTTTTACATTATGTTATTGTATTTTGTTCTTGAAAAAAAACCACAGACAATATTGTAATCTCACTTTACAGATTAAAGAAACTAAAGCACTAGGCTGTTGAACAGTTTGCCTAAGACCACATAGCCAAGAAAGTCATAGATTCAAGTCAAGTTGTGACTCCAAAACCTGTTGCTCTTAACTGCTGTACATAACTCCCCCAATAATACTGATGCTGTAAGTTTTAACTTCTAAGAATTAATATCAAGAAACTTAATGGATAACCCTTTTTTCTATTTTCTCTTAATCTGTTTACACACACACAGACAATCCCCCCTAAGTAACTGGGGGAAATTAATACGACCATGAAAAGAAAATCTTGCAATGAGGGAGATCTTAAGACAGATAATTTACATCAGTGATGTTTTGTATTCATTGTCTGTAGTGTTAAGTAAGTTAAATTATTCTAGTAATAGACAAATCTACTACTGTCCAAATTTCTCAATTGTAAGAACAAAAAGGAAGTAAAAATGACAATCTAGAAGAAAATCTTAAAGCTAGATTAACATTTGTTCATAATCTATTCAAAACCTCTTGTTTTGTAATCCTATTCCTTTCTCCTTGCAACAATGATAGCCCAACTACAAGACTGCATTTTCTTGATGTAATAAGAAAGTTTTCAGAAAAGTACTATATAACCAGTGGTTTAGTTTTTAAAAGTTGTACAAAGTTTGTCACCTGTTAAAGTACTGCATTTTCATATATAATGTGCCCATATAAATAATGTACACACATAACATGTGTACATTATGCATAGGAATGTAACATGTGAGGACATTATATGGTTTCCCAAAAAATGTATATTGTTTGCATAAAAATACAGTACTTTTTTAGAAGAGTTAAAAAAAAAAAAAAAGATACAATGGTTTATGCAGAGTCCTCATCTTACTTGAAATGTTGTGGCTTTTGATACATTTGATGATTTCCTCCTTAGAAACATGTCTCTTCATTGGATTTTGAGAAAGCCCATTCTCCTGGGTTCCTGCCTACTCTAATAGCTGCTTCTCATCTTCACTTCCATTTAGTTTCTAACTGCCTGTCTCCACTCTAAATGTCTTCAGCACTGTCCTCTAGCTATCTCATCCCACTTACATTCTGTAGACTTGCACATTTACATATCTTGCCTGACCTCTCACTTGAGTTTCAGATCCTCTAGCCAACAGCTCACTGGACAGCTCCTCTCAGATGAATAATAAAACCAAACATGTCCAAAAATGATTCTAATTGACTCCCAGGTCCCTAGTCTTCTTCCTCTCACTGAATGGCAGTTTCACTTGCCAAGTTTCTTTGATACTAGAAGTCATCCTTGAATTCACTGTTTCTGCTCTTTCACTTGTTATATTGAGTCCTTTCTCAAATCCTGCTGCCTCTACCTTACAAATACTGCATCTCAGCTCTCACAGACCACCCTTAGTAAAGTCAGCATTATCTGCTCCCTTAACTAGACCAAGAACCTCATAACTACCTTCACTATTTCCATCTTTCCTACTTCCTACCTATTCTCCAAACAACCACACTGCTAAAACATGTAAAAGATCATTTCTACTGTCATGCTCATAATTCCCTAGTGATTCCTGATCCCACGTAAAACACAGAGTAACCCCTTGAGAGGACGTATAGGAAAGTATGGGGAGCACAGAGGCTCTGTGGGATAAGCACTGTACTGTGGACCACAAGGTCAGCAGTTCAAGCTCATTAGCTGCTCCACAGGAGAAAGATGAGTCCTTCTGTTCCCACGAACATTTAAAACTTCAGAAACTATACAGGGTCACTATGAATAGGAGCTCTGGTAGCTTGTGGTTACGATTTGGAATGCTAACCTCAAGGTCAGCAGTTTGAAACTACCAATTTTTCCACAGGAGAAAGATGAGACTTTCTGTTCCTGAATAGAGTTACAGTCTCAGAAACAATATACAGGATTGCCGTGAGTTGGAACCGACCCCCACAGCACACAACCATGAGTCAGGAGGCACTTGACGATAACAATAGGGAACTACATAATCAGGACAATCTATGTCTGACCCTTTTTCCTCCACTCCCCAGTAGGATGTAGCATTTTTCAGCTTCAATGGCTTCTTTCTAGACCTTTTTAATTGCTGGATTTTTTTACTTATGAAACTCCTTCTCAGAATATTCTAGTATTGTCTCTTAATTCTATTTATGACGTAATTCAAATAGAACTTTCTCAAGATGTCTTTCCCTAGTTGAAGAAATTGTTCCTGATATCACTCCATCAGTCCCTACTGATAACACCCCTTTACTAAATAGCATTTATCAAGACTTCAAGCAGTCAATGTCATGTTCTTACTAAAAGATAAGCTTTTTGACAGCAGTTTCATTGCTAAATTCCATTCTCCTATAATAATAGCTTGCTAATAGATGGTCAGTTTACTGATTGACATTACATTTCTATGGTTAAAAAGAATTTATATTTAGATATTTGAAATTCTTTCCTGGGGAATTTCTAAAAAAAGGAAAGAAGGAAGGACAAAATAAAGTGAGGGAAAGAGGGAGGAAGGGAGATGTATTTAAAAAGAACAAAGCTGTCAACCAAATATTCTGTTACAGAAAGCTGCACTCCAAATATGATGGTGAAATTAAGACATTCCCAGATTAAAAAAAAGCTGAGGTGTTTTCTAATGACCACAGATGAGCCTTACAAGCAATGCTAACTAGAGTCATTGATATTGAAATGAAAACAAGCTAGAAGAGAAGCTAGAAAGTAAAGACGCTATAACTAGAAACATCTCTAGGAAGGTAATATATATGGACAAATGTAAAGGCAATTTCTGTTGTATTTTTGGTATATAACTATTTTATGTCCTACATAATGTATAATGACAATGAGTAAAAGTAAAGAGATATCTACACTACTGAGTTCACGGTGTATAAAATGTACACTTCTCACTTACAGACTGTCTCAATATATAACCTTTCATATTCAGACAATAGTAAAGTATCCATTTTGTGCACTAACAACATATGTGTGCCAGGAATGCTGAGGTTCAAGGCAAAATTAATAATGGTTAAAATTATGTGTCAACTTGACTGGGCCATGTGTCTCACTGGTTTAGCAATGATGTAATTTGGCAATTATGTGATGACGAAATTTAACAGATACATAATGGCATAATCAGGCCTTTATGTGATGATGTAGTCATTCTCCATGTTGTGATCTGATGTGTTCTTCCCCCATTTTTGTGAAATGCCTCTTTTCACATAATGCTGTGGCTTAATACACTAGATATCAAGGTCAGTTTGAACCTTAAAGTGGGAGGTTCAAGCTCACCAGCCACTCTTTGGAAACCCTATATGGGAGTGCTATGAATTGAAACTGATTCAATGGCATTTAACAACCACAACAACAAACCTAGTCTCTTGGACCTAACCTTGTTGATAAGTGAGGAGTGCGTTTGTTATAACAACAAACCCTATACATAAAGTGGGGAGATTTTGTATGTTATTTAAATAATGTTGGTATCAATTCAAGCTAGGTTGCTGTAAATCTAGGATCTTAAATATAAATATTCATGATAACAGTGAAGAAAATTTCTTTTAAAAAAGAACAAACAAAAAAAACCCTAAAACAGCAAATAAATAAAAAGCACAAGAGGAAATTAAAACAGTCCACTAAAAAAATCAGCTAAACACAAAATAGGGCAGTATTGAAGGAATAAGACACCCAAAAGGCTTAACAGGAAAAAAATCAAATAGCAAAATGGAAGAAATAAGTGTTTCCTTACCAGTATTTGTATTAAATATTTCAAACACAAAAGGAGACATTGCCCAAATGACTTAAAAGGCAAGCAAACAAACAAACAAAAAATGGTATTTTCATATTCTATCTACAAGAGACACCATGCCCAAAGATATACAAATGCAGAAAGTGAAAGAATGAGACAATATCCCAGAGGACTAATCAAGAGTGCTGTGGTGGCTGTAATCGTATCATACAAAATAGACTTTAATTCAGAATGTGTAAAAAGACCACTACATATTGATAAAATGGTTACTTCGTGAAGAAGATGAATGATTTTAGGGGTATATGCAGTAACATCAGAGCACCATATGAAGCAAATACTGACAAAATTGAAAGAAGAAGCTGACAGCTTTGCAGTAGTAGCTGGAGACTTTACAACACTTTCAGTAATGAACAGAGCAAATTAAAAAGGTCGGGAAGGAACTAGACAACTTGAACAACTCTAGAAACCAACTAGAAACACAAAAAACATTGAATCATAGCCCAACTCTATTCTTCTTTAATATACATGAATTCTTCAGGATAAAACATATGTTAGGTCATAAAACAGTCTCAATAATGTTCAAAAAGAAATTGGACAAAATATCTCCTCAAATTTCTGTGGAATGAAACTATGATTCAATAATAGAAGAAAACTAGAAAGTACATAAATATGTGGAAATGAAGCAACCCAATATTAAATAATCAATGGGTCACAGAAAACTCAAAGGAGAAATAAAAAATTCTTGGAGAAGAATGAAAATGTTAAGGGCAATATACGATATGTTGTTGTTGTTGTTAAGTGCCGTCGAGTCGGTTCCGACCCATAGCGACCCTGTACAGGGTTTCCGAGGGTGTAAATCTTTACGGGAGTAGAAAGCCTCATCTTTCTCCCGCGGAGTGGCTGGTAGTTTCGAACCGCTGACCTTAAGGTTCGCAGCCCGATTCGTAAGGGCAATATACGATAATCATGGGATTCAGTGAAGGTAGTTGTTGTTGTTGTTGTGTGCCATCGAGTCGGTTCCGACCCATAGCGACCCGGTACAGGGTTTCCGAGGGTGTAAATCTTTACGGGAGTAGAAAGCCTCATCTTTCTCCCGCGGAGCAGCTGGTAGTTTCGAACCGCTGACCTTAAGGTTCGCAGCCCGATTCGTAACCACTACGCTACCAGAGCTCCTTAGTGAAGGGTAGTACTCAGGAAAAAAAATTATATGAGCTGGAAATGTCTACTTAAAAAATGTAATATCTCAAATCAATAACCTGACTTTACAAAGTGAGGATCTAGAAAAAGAAGAGCTAGCTAGGCCCAAAGGTACCAATAGGAAAAAAAAAATAATAATAAAGATTAGAACCACGATCAATGAAATAAAACAATAGAGACACTAACGAAAATCAGCATAATGAGAAGCTGGGTTTGGAAAAGCTCAGTAAAATTAACAATAAATTAACAAACCCAGACGGAGAAAGAAAAGGCAAGAGAAGATGAACTTGGGTATAGTCGGAGGACATACTATGAATTTCAGAAATAAAAGGGATTATAAGAATACTGTGAACAATTGTTGTTGTTGTTTAGTGCCATCGAGTTGGTTCTGGACTCATAACAACCCTGTACAGGGGTTCCAAGGAGCATCTGGTGGGTTTGAACAGCTGATCTTGCGGTTCCCACTCCAGTGCTGATGCTACAACACCACACACCAATTATATGCCAACAAATTAGATTGTTGTTGTTCCTAAGTGCCGTCAAATTGGTTCTGACTCATAGCAACCCTTTGTAGGGTTTCCAAGGAGGAGCTGGTGGGTCTGGATATTGACCTTGTGGTTCACAGTCCAGTGCTGATCCTGTAGCGCCACACCAGGGATTCTAACATACATGAAATATACCAATTATTAGAAATACCTGAAATATCTAAATTAACACAAGAGTAAATAGAAATTCTCATCAGACCTATAAAAAGTGAAATTGAACAAGTAATTAAAAAAATTCTGAACAAAGAAAAGGCCTGGACCAGATGGCTTTACTGGAGAACTCTACCAAACATTTAAAAAATTGACACTAATCTTCCTTAAATGCCTCTAGGAAACAAAACAGGAGAGAGCACTTCCAAATTCATTCTCTGAGACTAGCATTACTGGGATACCAAACCTTACAAAGAAAAAAATGGGTCAAGAACTTGAATAGGCATTTCAACAAAGTAGATATACAAATGATCATTAAGCATCAGGAAAAAACAAATCAAAAGTATTCTCATACAATTTGATGAACTTGACCTACACCTATGGAAGCAGTAGCTCAAAAGAGGGAACAAGTCCCTAAAGCAAGAATCATCCCCACCC
>NW_006408523.1:22633921-22657553 GCF_000296735.1 Chrysochloris asiatica | reverse complement strand
CAGTATAGCAACATGCAGCAGTATCAGTTTAGTTGTTGTTAAGTGCCATCGAGTCGGTTCCGACTCATAGTACCCTGAACAGGGTTTCCGAGGCTGTAAATCTTTACAGGAGCAGAAAGCCTCATCTTTCTCCCATGGAGCTGCTGGTAGTTTTGAACTGCTGACTTTGCAGTTCACAGCCCGATTTATAACCACTACACTACCAGATAAAATAGTGACTTTGTATGAAGATTTTGTTTATACACACATTTGTCTCTTTGGCATATACATTGACATTTTTTTTCCCTAAGACTTCTGAACTAAAATATTTAATGAACTCATTAAAATAAATTCAATGAATGATTTTAAATAGAATTGGAATGCAGAAGCTCCCTCTGGTTTAATTTACAGGTGTACAAAATCATAATGTAGAGTCAAGCAAGATCCTGTTCGCAGGGCACCAACTAGTTCACTGTCAAACTTATAAAGTAGATGTTCTCAGCATTTGTCTTCTAGCTCCCAGCCTTTTCTTTCCTCTTAAACTTTAAATATAAAATGAATTAGAATTGGAATCTTTATGGTGATACCTAGCACAAATCAATATGGAAAGGCAGCCTTTGAGAAATTAAAAGGAAATGGAATAAAAGGGAAAGGGAAATCAGATACTCAAGGCCAGAAACTCCATGCTGCCAAGCCAATCCTTTACAAAGGACTATTACTCTTTGTGAACTAGAGAGTGACCATATCTGTAGCCCTTGCAAATCAGAAATGGCAAGTTCCTCATCCAACTTAGTTGTTACTAATGCTGCCAAGTCCGTTCCAATTCATAGCAACTCTGTATAGCGTTTTCTCCGAACAGCTGGTAGGTTTGAACTGCTAACCTTGTGATTCTCAGTGCAATGCTTAGCCTACAGTGCCACACCAGGAATCCAACCTTATCCAATTTCATCATTGCCTTATTTGCTTTTCTGTTGGTACTGGGCACCCTGTAAAAAAATCAGACTTCTCTTTTTGGATAAATTATATTAAAAATTGCTTTTTCTATTTTTATTTTTTATAATGGTGGTTTTTGGTGGTTATGTACTGTGGAGTTGGTTCTGACTCATAGTGACCCTGCATAGGGTTTCTGAGGCTGTAAATCTTTACAGGAATGGAAAGGCTCTTCTTTATCCTGAGAAACAGCTGGTAGTTTTGAAGTTTGTAGCCCAACTCGTAACAACTACACTACCAGATAGACAATAAAAACACTGTTTCAGTGATAACAAATATGGAGGCTGTCTTTCTGGGTGTGTTAACTGAGAATAAACAGGTTCAGGTGTTATTTGCAAAGATTTGAGAGAGTAAAAAGCTTTGAGTATTGGTAGATATGACTAAAGATGAGTGAATGGACAGCAGGAAGTTCTAAGGAGAAGTTTATCCTTTTGTACGTAGTGCCAAGATTAAAGTGAGAATGGGAAAAGTCGGTCTGCTAAGTGACAAGGAGTTGTTGAAATAAATACTTGATCAGAGTGGGAGCAGTGATGCGGCTTAGTAGCAACTAAGAATCAATCCAAGGTGAGTTGTGATCTTGAAAATCAGTGGGAAGCCAGTGATGGAACTTAAGGAGGAGCAGATAAGCATTAGGGAGGAAAACAATTTTTTTCTAAGACACTTTAGACTGATTGCAGGGGAGAACGTTAGCAACCAGGGAGGAGAATACAGAGGAAATTGCAGTATAAGTCAAAGATGAAAAATCATCAAAGTAAATGTGAGGAGTTTTTCAGTAGCGAGAAGGTGCTAGTATTGAGATGTGCCACCCAAAGCGACTCACCTCAGGGGGGAAGTAAGGTGACAGGCTGATGTCTTGGTAAAGAATGATTTTCCATTGCCTTTTAATAAAGTGTGAAGTAGAGCTCCCTGAGAGCAAGCCAACAAATACGAGGGTTTTGAGCTTTACTTGTATGTGTTTACTGGAATCTGCTATGACTTGTCTCATGGGACACAACAAAGATACCTTATGAGTCCAGGGCTATGCAATTTTTTTGTATTTGCAAAAACATTACTAAGACTATAGTTTATATAGAGATCTTATAAGCCTGGTATTGTTTCTGGTCCTCATCTGATTTCTTAGGAAACTTATTTAATAGAACATTAAGTTCTTATGTTCAAGATGGGAAATATAGTTTGAAATAAGATTTCCCTTATCTCTGCTGTGGGATAATGCACAGGGCCACAAGGTTGGTTTGGACCACAGGGTTGGTGGTTCAAATTTACCAGCCACTCCTCAGAAACCCTATACAGGGTTGCTATGAGTCAGAACCAACTCGAAGGCACTTAACAATAACAACTTAACTGTAAAGTGGTTTAATTCCCGCGTGCTTCAGGATGAGAAAGTAAGCAGATTCATGGAGGTTGCTTAACCTTATCTGAAATCGTATGATTGTCATATTAGATCATATTGATTTTATACTTCAAACTAGCCCATAGTAACTCTAAACCATTGTGGCACCATAGGATATCACGGGACTGCTAAACTGCAAGGTCAGCTGCTCAAACCCACTAGCTAGAAACCCTATACAGGATTGCTATGAGTTGGAACCAACACAATGGCACTTAATAATAACAACACCACTAAACCATCATACTCTTGATGTTTCTGCCATCAACTTATACTTTTCTTAGTTCTTATTACTAAAAGCTGTTAACAGTGAAAATTCTTTCTTCCTTTCTTTGAATATTTTGTTGTTGTTGTTAGGGCCATCTAGTCAATCCCGACCCATAGTGACCCTGTATAGGATTTCCAAGAAGCATCTGGTGAGCTTGAACTGCCAACCAGGTAGTTCAAATGACTTTGCAGTCCGATGCATTAGCCCACAGCACCACACCAGGACTCCTATAGCACTCTGCTAATGTTCTTCTACTTCACTATCCCTATTTTCAGACTCCTAAAACTCAAACCCATTTCTGTCAACTTGACTCTGAATCATAATGACCCTATAGGGGTCATTGAGTAGAAGAACTATGTCTTATACTAGACTAAAACCTAAACTATAGGGTTTCCAAGCCAATAAACCCCTAAAAAAGCAGGCTTCAGCAGCTTTCGCTCATGGAGCAGCTCGTGGAGTTGAAATGCTGGCTTTTTGCTTAGCAGGTAAGTGCTTTAACTATTGAATCACCAGGGCTCCTTTTCAGATTCAGGGATTGAAAATTCCCTTGAGTCTTTGACACCTTGACCTTATGCTTCCCTGGCTTCTTGCTTTCAAATATTTGCAAAGTTCTGTTGATTTAAATTCTTCTCTACTGTAATATTTGAACCTTTCTTTTTTATGGCCAACAACAACAATCACTGGAATAAGGAGCTCTGGTAGTATAGAGGGTTATGCATTGGACTGCTAACCGTAAGCTCAGTTCAAATACACCTGCCACTATGGGAGAAAGATGAGGCTTTCTGATCCCATTAAGATATACAGTCTTGGAAACCCTATACAGGATAGTTATGAATCAGAACCAGCTCAACAGCACACAACCAACCAACTCCTCCACCATCACTGGACTACTGCTAATCTCAAGGTCAATGGTTTAAACTCACCAGATGTTCTGCAGGAAAAAGTTGAGGCTTTCCTCTCCCGTAAAGACTTAAAGCCTCTGAAACCCTATACATGGTTGTTATGTATTGAAACTTATCCAATGGTACTTATCAACAACAACATCGCTACTGTAGGTTAGACCCAAAATTTCTTTTCTTAGGATGACTTCAACAGCCTATGGACAGTTTGTTGTTGTTGTTAAATGCCATTGAATAGGTTCTGACTCATAGTGACTCTGTATAGGGTTTCCAAGGAGTTACTGGTGAGCTTGAATTGCTGACCTTGCAATGCAAATAGACTTTGCAGTCCAGCACATTAATCCGCAGTGCCACAACAGGGCTCCATTTACCCGCCTTTAATTGTTTCCTTTTTGTAGTCCAACTTATATAGTGCTGCTAGATTCACTTTATATATACCAGCTCTGATATTTTACTTTTTCATTCAACAGCATCAGAAAGCTTTGTGTAATAAATACAACTTCTTAGCTTAGCATCTAAAACTAAAACTATCCCAGATATTTCTGCAACCTATCCTTCAAACACAATTTTCTTTTATTACCACTCTTCATGACCCTTCTTCCTAGGCAAACCACATTTTTGTCTATTTTTCATATAAATCCCATGCTTTATTACACCTAACTTCTTTCAGAATTTTTCTTCTTTCCTTATAATTTTCTGTTATGTCAATTTTACATATCTAATGGGTCTCCAAGTGCTACTCTCTTTCCCTTTTGTGCATCTCTTCTACCAACTACTTCCTTTTCATCACTTCTGGTTGTGACTTTGGGCTCTAACATGTCTCCACTGGTCTGCATTGTTCCTTCCTTCTTCCACATTGTTGCCATGATGATTTCTCTCTAGTGGAAATCTTATGTTATCATTTCCCTGTTTGGAATCTTTTGAATCCTTTTCATTTGCTATAACAAGTTCTTTACCTTGGTATCCAAGTCATGTAATGGCATTTTTATGTGTGCTGTACCTGCCTTGTCTCTTGCTGTGTCTCTCTCCTATACTATATCTTGTTCAATATGAACATATAAGCTGTCATTTGCCTCCTTGTTTTTCTGCTCTTTCCTGCAGTATTTGTACTTTTTTTCCTGACCACCTGACAAATCCCTTTAAAATACGGCTCATAATGTATCTTCTAAAGCTATTCCCTGCCTGAGCTCCCCAAATAGAGTTAGCCTGTCTATTTTCTTGGGTATTATTGAAAGGTTACTTAATTCTGTCTATGTGTATGGTTGTTCTTATCATGCCCATATTGTGATTGTTCTTTTACGTGGTTCTCATCTCAACTAGGTGCACAGGGCCGACACCCTTTTCACATTTGTGTATCTAGTATCTCACCAATAGATGGGCAACACGTATTTCATTTACAGTGTAGTTGAATTGAAATCAGTCTTGATGCATTCAGGTCCACTGTCTCTGGACATTCTTTCCCGATGTCTATTACCCATTGACCCTAAAATGTTAATAATCTCATCTGGCATTAGATATCCATGATACCTAGTCAGTCTGCTTTTTTTAAATCTCTTTTTTATAAGATTTTATGGTTTATGATTCCTCTGGTGAAAAATTCACACTATCATCGCAGATCGAGTCACAGCAGAATCTTTATTCCTTCTTTTTCCAGCACCAACACTGGCCTTTGCAATCCCCCTGACTCTCTTCATTCTGTTTTGTGTTCCTTGTGATGTTTTCTCAATGTGTTTTTCCTTCTCATATAGGCCATGACTTGCAGGTCTGTGTTTGGTTTCATTTTTCTTTACACAGTCCAAGGAATTGTAAATCATGTCAAATAATCTTGCCAACACCAAAATAGTCTCTGAATGCAAACACAAAGATGATATCTGATGTCATCTTATACATTTTGATAAGTTTTCCCCTCATTCCTATCTGAGGTACTGTTGCCTTCCCAAAGTAAAGGCCATCAATGACCAATGATTTCTGATGAAGTGTTGGTTGGTCATGAACTTCTTGGTCTGGATAGTTACTGTGCCATTCATGATGGTGGAGATGCTCAGGCAGCTGGGCTCGACTCGGTTTTGAAAAAAAGTTTGGCACACACAACTAGTATTTTAATGTTTGTGAGAAATTTTCCTTTTCTTCTAAATTGCAATCTCTTGTAGGGGAAAATTCATTTTCTCATTTTTTATTTCTTATAGCATCAGATATGTGCACTTTACAAATATAAGAAGCAAAAAATGTGGCAAAAAATAAATTAATTGTGGCTACGTGCCTCTGTTACTCACTGCATAGAAAATCAGAGAAATTTAGACTTCAACAAAACTGTGGAATAATTTATTTTAACCACTTCATCTTAAATGTAAGGAAATCAAGTTCAAAGACGTTCTGTGACTGTTTTCAAGGTCTCAGAGCTAAAGAAGCAAAAACTAATACAAGAACCAAAATATTCTGAGCCCCAAGCAATACTTGGATATATTTTCAATTTTATTACTCTGTTTTTTTAAGGGTATAAAGCATTATACTTTTTAAAAATGATTTAAGTGGTATGCATTCAACTGGACACTTAGTTTTTCAATTATAATCATCTAACTTATACTAAGCTTTTTTTAGATAAGTAATTTTTTAAAAGTTGATGAATTTTACCCTTGAGTAAATTGTTTTGAAAATAAGGATTTTATAATAGCAAATGAAACAGAATAGGCATTACATAATGAGAACTGTACAGTAAACATATTCATCATCATTTATAAGAAACAGAATTTCAAAAGTATTTACTTTTGCCTCTAGGACTCTTTAAGACAGGACCACATATTCATTGACAAATGAGTCCATTTCTAAATGAGTCTAAGTATATGTTTAAAGATGAACCACACATAATATCAATTTTTGGTTATATAGAATCAGGCAATTTAATACATTCCTGTGATTTCTTTTGTGTATATGTATTTTTTGTGTATATATTTTGCATTGATATATGCATCATAGGTGGCGTGGTGGCTCTGTACAATAAGCACTGGACTGCAGAATACCAGATCAGTGATTTGAGCCTACCAGTCACTCTGAGGGAGAAAGATGAGACTTTCTACTTTAGCAAAGATGTACAACCTTGGAAACCCGATACAGGGTTGCTATAAGTTGGAATGGAATTGATGGTACTTAACAACAACAAACATTACATACAAAATACAGAAATATGGGTGGCATGATCATATCATGTTTGTCATTTTTATAATTTGATCTCCAATTAAAAATTGATAAGCATTTTGTATGTTTAAAGACTAATATTGTCTCTTTTTTTTTTTTTTTGCCTTGAACATCATTACATTCTCAGACAAAGTAGAACATGATTTCTAATTGTCTTTTAATGTTTTTAATTTAAAAGGTAAATAAGATTTGTGGCCATCCAGTCAGAACACCAACACAAAGCCCCCGTTGTTCTTTTGATTGGAGCAAAGAGAAGCATGGAATGAAGATCTCAGTAAGAAATGGCGAAGAGACACTTGCCAACAGAAGAAAGTAAGACATTTGTTTTACAACCAGAAAGAAAAAAAGAAAGTAAGCTATTAACTTTACAACAGAATAGAGTGTATTCAATAGAGTGAAATACACTATTAAAGAAAAAAACACCAGTATCCGTTAGTTTTAAAATACAGTGTCTCCTCCTACTCTGTTTAATAGGAAGATAAGTTAAAGTTATGAGACCAATAAAACTTCTTGCAATAATAGATATTTTCTCTGCAATATAACATGTGACTACTGAACATTTGAAATGTGGCTAGTGTGACTAAGAAATAAATAAAGGATTTTATTGAACTTTAATTAATTTCAATTAAAACCCTGCATGTAAGTAGTGTCTACTGTATTTCACAGTTCTAGATAAAAAGTGAATACATATAAGTGATGTTTCCATATTCCTGTATGTTTGGCATTGTGTAAAAAGAAGTTTCTCTATCTTTTTACTTGGAATGCTGCTGATTCAAAATAGTAAGTATTGAGGGATTTGCTTTTATGAATTCATGTTTTAATTTCACATGTTAAATTAAAGTTTCATTAGTATCTTTTTTGCTTGATAATTGGTGGCTAAACCTGAAAAAAAAAATTTAAACTGGAGAACATTAGTATTTTATTTTTGTGTACAATTGACTTGTATATATCCTGAAAAACCATCGATTCTCAGTCAGTGCTTTTTGAATTGAGCTGAAATTCAAAGTCTTATAATGATTTTTAATTTAAATAACTCTCCCTGATAATAAGTACTTCATAGAGAATTCCATATCTCATATATCTTTACTTTCTGTGTTCTAAAATGTTCCTTTTGAGATAGTGCCCCTTTTGCCTCATTTCCTCCTATATGATGGACAGTCAGCAAGGGATGCTCATATGAACTATTATAAATATTTGCTAGATTTCCTTGCGTGTAAAATAACTGTTCCCCCCCTCCACCCTCCTATAGTAATTAGCAGTTGTTTCTTCCATGTGATACATCAGTATGGTTTAACTAGGTGGTTCTTTGAATGATATCTAGCTAAGGAATCCTGATGTGGTGCTGTGGGTTAATGTACTGGATTGCAAAGTTGGTTAACTGCAAGGTTGGCAATTCAAACTCACCCGATGCTCCTCGAAAACTCCACACAGGGTTGCTATGGGTCAGAACTGACTTCACGGCACTTAACAACAACAACAGCAAGGAAGGTCTTAAGGATCCCTGGTGGTATAGTGGGTTATTAACCACAAGGGCAGCAGTTCGAATCCACCAGCCACTCCATTGGGAAAAGATAAGACTCTCTGTTGCTGTAAAGATTTACAGCCTCAGAAACCCTATACAGGGTTGCTATGGGTCAGAACCAACTTGATGGTACACTACCACTACCACCATCACCATACCTCTAGCTTTGTTAACAGTGTTCCTTTAATGGCATTGTAGGATTAGCACTGGACTGCTAACCAAAAGGTTGGTTGTTCCCCCAGCCCCTCCTTGGAAACCCTACACAGGGTCACTGTGAATCAACAGCACTTTACAACAACATATATGAGGGGCTTCAAAAAAAAGAATAATGGAAATATTCCATTATCTTGTAATTCCACATTGTATTGAACTTTTTTGAAAAGACTTTTTATTGGAAATTAGGCGTAGGTATACAGTTTTACAATGAACATTATACGCAGTTTATTTCATCTCACTGATTGTCATTTCTACAATGAAACATTCCGTCTGTATCCCACTTTCTGTCTTTCATGTTTCTATTTTGTCTGCCATCCAAATGTTTTCTGAAATTTGTTCCTGAGTAAAGGCTGCCATTTTGATCTCAAATGGTTAATTATTCTGAGATGTGTATACCTCCTAGTGTTCTTTTTTCCCTTGTAGACCTGCCTTTTGTGTGTGTGAAAATTGAGTCATGGTGATGACTTCATGTCCAGACCTGCAGGGTGACCAAGGGCCATAGCCTCTGGGTTTCCACAAGCTTCTGTCTGACCATTACGCATGGTCTTTTTTTTTTTTTTATAATTTTGAGATTTATTTCACATTTCCCCTTTACTCTATTCAGGACCTACTAATGTGATCTTTTCAGAGCAGTTAGTAGGGTTTGGCTGGGCACCGTCTATTTCTTCTGGTCTCATGGTCATGGAGACTATATTCACATGGTACATTAGTTTTAGGAACAAATTGTTTCCATGTTGTTGTTGTTGTGTATCTTCAAGTTAGTTCTGACTCATAGTAACCCTGTACAGGGTTTCTGAGAGTGGCTGGGGGTTCTGAACTGCTGATCTGGCGGTTAGCAGTCCAGTGCTTATCCACACAAGGGCTTGATTGTTTCTAAAAGTCTTCTAATTTTTCTCACAGTTATTTCATCAGGACAAAGAGAAATCAATAGTTGTGCCATAGATGGCTACTCATGAGCTTTGGAGACTCCAGTTGTTACTTACCAGAGTAGGATGTGGAATATCATCTTTATGGATTATGTTATTGCAGTTGACCTTGCTGTCCCCCAAAACTATGGTCCAGAGTCCTCAGGTCCAGTGACTAATTCCCTCAAGATGTTTAGCTATATCTGAGAAGTTTTCATAACTTTACTCTGAATGCTAATTCATGGTTATGTTTGCAGCAAAGATAAATATACCTATACAAAGATGTTGTTGTGGTTATTATATGCCATAGAGTTAATTCTAACTCATATCAACTTTGTATAGGGTTTCTGAGGAGTGACTGGTAAGTTTGAATCACCAACGTTGCAGTTCAAACCAAGCTTGAGGTCAGGTCCTTTCCTATGGCATCACACCAGGACTACATACCCATAAATATAGATCAGACAGACTGAGTGCTGTTGGTGGGTATTCTTCTTTCTCCCTTGCACAGCAGCTCAGTCAGCTTGTCTGTCCATGTATCTACTCACAGATCACCGTTACGTCAGGATTGCATGCACAGTAGTATTGACCGCTGTTGCCTTTCATTCTTATATTCTTTCCAGTGTCTTTCCTT
The DNA here is from genome assembly GCF_000296735.1 of Chrysochloris asiatica. Lineage (NCBI taxonomy): Eukaryota > Metazoa > Chordata > Mammalia > Afrosoricida > Chrysochloridae > Chrysochloris > Chrysochloris asiatica. The sequence continues at coordinate 22,647,564 of NW_006408523.1, read as the reverse complement.
ACTCCATTTTTGCTGATTTTTTGTGTTTTTGTTTTTGGTATATTGCTGTCCCCTTCACTCAACTTTTAGATCCTTCTCCTGTGCATGTGTGTAGTCCCATTCACCTTCCCAGCCCTGTTGAACTTGAATGTCTTTTTATCCTCTCATAGATGATAACTATTATTATTGTGTTATTGCAGAATTGGGTATGTAATAGTATTTACCTTTGTTTTTGTTAAGTTTGTGCTTCTCCCAGTGTCCCCCTTTGCTTTGATCATTTTGTGATGACCTCCCACTGATTGCTTTCCCCTTCACCTAAGTTAATACTTGTCTGTCCTCTAGTTGGTGATTTGCTCTCTCTTCCCTCTAATAACCACAAGATCAGTGGTTCAAGCCCACTAGTCACTTTTTAAAAACCCTATCCAGGGACCATACGTATTGGAACTGACGCACTTAACAACAAACCCTCTCTCCCCTATGACCAAAGAATCTTTCTCCCTGTGTTTAAGTCTTACCTTGATGTTTTATAATAGTGGTTTCTCACAATAATTTTCCTTTTGTGATTGACTAATTTTACTCAGAATATTGTCCACTAGCTTCATCCATGTTATGACGCATATGAAAGATTTATCATTATTCTTTAATGTTGCATAGTATTCCATTATATTTATATACCCATAGTTTATGCATTCATTATTGATGGTCATTTAGGTTGATTCCGTCTTTTAGCTATTGTGAATAATTCTGTGATGAACACAGTGTGGGTATATTTGTTTGTGTCACAGCTCTTAATTCTGTAGAAGATATACTTAGTAGTGGGATTGCTGGATCATATTCTCTCTCTCTCTCTCTCTCTCTCTCTATATATATATATATATATGTGTGTGTGTGTGTGTGTGAGCTTCAAAGAGTTTGCAGAAAAGTGGAAATTAAAGATAATGGAAAATTTCCATCAACTTTTTGAAGCCTCTTTGCATTTCCAACTTTTTAAGAAAGCTCCATTTCATTTTCCACAGTGATTGCCCAATTTTAAATCCCATCAACAATGTATGTGAATTCCACTGTTCCCACCCTTGCTAGCATTTGTTGTTTCCTGTTCCTTTGAATTTTGGTATTAATGATGGGGTGATATGACATCTTCACTCTTGTTTTGATTTGCATGTTTGTACTGGCTGGTGACGAGCCCTAGTGGTACAATGGTTTAAATGTTGGACTGGTAACCAAAAGGTCTGCGGTTTGAATTCACAAACTAAAATGTGCAAAGATCTGTAGTTAGAAAACCAAAAGGGATAATGTGCTCAGTTTTTCTCCTGCTGAAAGAACTGAAGAAAAAAATTGAAGTCTCAGTTTGAAATGTTGAAGGATTCTTTGGCAAAACGTTGAATGATACAGAAAGCATCCGTAGAAGTGGAAGGTATACACAGTCACTGTACCGAAAATAAATGGGTAATAGGTAGCATGGTACTAAAGGAAGAAGTCTGAGCTGCAGTGAAGACCTTGGTGAAAAGCAAGACTCCTGAAATTGACAGAATACAAAGTGATGGAGAACTGGAGGTATTCATTCATCTTTGCCAAGAAATTTGGAAGAGAGCTATCTGGCTAACTAATGAGAAAAGAACTATATTTGTGCTCATTCCAAAGAGAAGTGATCCAATGAAATGTGGAAATGATCAAAAAGTATCATAAATATTACATTCAAGTAAAATTTTGCTGAAGATAATTTGAGAAATGACTTCAACTGTATTTGGATAAAGAACTGCCTGAAATTTAAGCTGCATTCAGAAGAGAATGTGGAACTTGGGATATTGTTAATTTCAAATGGATCTTGGCTGAAAGCAGATTATACTAGAATGATGTTTACTTGGGCTTTATTGACTGTGCTAATAAGGCTTTTGACTGTGTGGATCATGACAGATGCTGGATAACATTGTGAAGAATAGGTATTCCAAAATACTTTATTGTCTTCAAGAGGAACCTCTATGCAGACTAAGACTAAGGAACCTGTATGTAGCCATTTGAACAGAATATTGTTGTTAGGTGCCATCGAGTCAGCATCAACTCATAGTGACCTTATGCACAGCAGAACAAAACAATGTCCAATCCTGGGCCAACCTCACCACTGTTGCCACACTTGAGTCCATTGATGCTGCCACCTGGCCAATCCATCTTGTTGGGCGTCTTCCTCTTTTTCTCTGACCCTCCATCTTACCAAACATGATATCCTTCTCCAGCGACTGTTCCAAAGTATGAGAGACAAAGTTTGGCCATCTTGGCATCCAAGGAGCCCTCTGGATGCACTTCTTCTAAAACATATCTATTGGTTCTTTTGGCAGCCCATGGTACTTTTAGCATTCCCCTCCAATACCATAATTCAAAGGCATCAGTTCTTCTATGATCTTCCTTATTCACTGTCCAGCCAGCTTTCACATCCATGTGAGGTTATTGAAAATACCATGGTTTGGGTCAGGCGCACCTTAGTCCTCAAGCTGACATCTTTACTCTTCAACACTTTAAAAAGTTCCTATGCAGCAGATTTGCCTAATGCAATACGTCATCTGATCTCTTGACCGCTGCTTCTGTGAGTGTTGATAGTTGATCCAAGAAGAATGAAGTCCATGACAACTTCAGTCTTTTCTCCATTGGTCAGAATGTTGTTTATTGGTCCAGTGGTAAGGGTTTTTGTTTTCTTGACATTGAGATGTAATTCATACAGAAGGCTGTGCACTTTGATCTTTCTCAGTAAATGTTTTAAGTCCTCTTCACTTTCAGCAAGCAAGGTTGTATCATCTGCATATCACAAATTTATTCAATCTGTATGCTGGTGGAGTCCTGGTGTGGCACGGGTGTGGCATAATGCTTCAGACTGCAAGTCATTTGAACTACAAGGTTGGTGATTCAAGCTCACCAGCTGCTCCTTGGAAACCCTATACAGGGACACTATGGATCAGAATCGACCCAACAGCACTTAACAATAACAATACTAAGCAAATAATCCAAGAAGCTGGCTTATATGAAAAAGAACTTGGCAACCTGAGATATTTATATAATACAACTTTGCTTATTGAAAGTGAAGAGGACTTAAAATAGTTACTGATGAAGATTAAAAGATTACAGCCTGCAGTATGGATTGCACCTCAACGCAAAGAAAAAAAAAAATCCTCACCACTGGACCAGTGAATAACATCATGATAAATGGAGGACAGATTGAAGTTGTCAGACTTCGTTTTGCATATAGCAGCCAAGAAATTAAATGATGTATTGAATTAGACAAATCTGCTGCACAAGAACACTTTAAAGTGTTCAAGATCAAATATATTAGTTTGAGGATTAAATACTTGACCCAACTCATGGTATTTGCAATAACCTCATATGCATGTGAAATTTTAATGATGAATAATGAAGACTGGAGAAAAATTGATACATTTGAATTATCGTTTTGTGCAAGAATATTGAAAGTACCATGAACTGCCAGAAAAATAAACAAATCTGCGTTGGAAATACAGCCAGGATGCTCCATCCAGGAGTCAGGATGGTGGTGAGACTTCAGCTCTCATACTTAGGGCAAGTTATTAAGAGGGACCAGCCCCTGAAGAAGGACATTGTTATTGGTAGAGTGGAAGATCAGTGAAAAAGAGGAAGTTCCCAATGGTTGGGTTGGCACAGTGGGAGCAGCAATGAGCTTAAGTGTAGCAACAATTGTGAGGATGGTGCAGGACCCGGAAGTGTTTCATTCTGTTGTGTATAGGGTCACCATGAGTCAGAACCGACTCAACAGCACCTAACAATAACAACTTGTACTGTCTTTATCTGCTTTAATATGATTTCCAATAAGATTATTTCCACCTGAAGATATGTTGCTTCTATACAAGTCCAATCTTTTGGCCTGGTAGATCAGGCAGCACTGCAGCCATTCATCATGGGAAACTCAGGTTACATAAGTATGCAGTCACTCCTATGGCCCAGAGAGACCACAAAAAAAATAGAAGGAAAAAAAAAATTTTTTTCAAATAAGTCATGTCCAAAATCGTTGTGTCTATACTGTGATTCTAATGAGTGTTTTCCAAACATTCTATAGAGCATCCTTATTTACTACAAACACTTGAAGCACCATTGAATGGATGGCTTGCATCATCTGGATGGAATGCCAGAGTTGCTCCACAGCCTAATTTGCTACAGAGCCTTTCCTTTCTCCTAAGAAAAACACTTCTGGGTTGAAGCAACACAGCCAAGCATGTAATAGGTTATGTCCAGTAAGCAAAAGGACCCAAAAGCAGTGCTTCTTCTTGAGTGATAAGATCTGCTAGCTGCAGACATTTGCCTTTTATTTTAAAGGGACATTCCATCAAGTTCTAACCACTGGACATTAAAAATCCCTGTGGAATTGTCAATCCCTTGAAGTCTCAGTGCATTTCTACATCAGGCACATGCACCTAGGATGATGCAATCAGTATTTTATCATCAGCCTGGTGCCCTGTGGTGTGGTGGTGGTGGTGGTTGTATACACTGGAGTTGGTTCTCACTCATAGCAACCCTGCGTAGGGTTTCTGAGGCTGTAAATTTTAACGGGAGCAGAAAGTCACATCTTTTTTCCTTAGAACTCTTTATGAGAGCAGAAAGCCTCATTTTTTTTTTTCACGCAGTTTCAAACTGCTGACCTCGAGGTTAGCAGTGCAACTTTTAACCAATACACTACCACAGTTCCTTGTGGTGCCCTGTAGTCTTGTCAAAGTCAAGCTGAAATTGTGGTGAAATTCATGCTTTAACACTTCCCATGGAATCTTGTTGAAGTTGTGGCCACATGGTTGCATAATCTTTTTCTTCCTGCCCTCTCCAGCTCCATTCAATCTTTCATTAAGAACACTCACTCAATGAATCGTGTGAATTCAAATTCCTGTCTCAGGCACTACCTTGAGAGAACTGTATCTTGAGATGTCTGAATTCGAAAAAGTACCCCAAATAAATGCAGAATACTTATATACTAAGGCAGAAATATAATATCCTATCATATTTTAGATATGTCTCTTTATATTCCCAAATTTCTAAACCTTTGGTTGGTTGGTTGGTTTTCTTTTTTTCCACTTCCTCCTCTATATTTATATATATTTTATAGCAAACTCTTATGCTTTAAATACACTGCTTATTCTTTGTACTGTTTCTAACATCTTTTTTCCACTTCCTCCTCTATACTTATATATGTTTTATAGAAAACTCTTGTGTTTTAAATACGTTGCTTATTCTTTGTACTGTTTCTAACATCTGAAGAAGGAAAATGCTCTTAATGAAATACTTCCCTGCATCTAAGAGTTGTTCTAGACTTGCTTATGGACTATGGCAGGATATTTTTTAGCTTGGAAGGAATAAGAAGGAGTAAGGGAAAACATCAAAGGGTGGAATTTTTAAAAAGCTTATTTTGGAGATAGAACTGTGCTGGTTCAGTCTAAACTATTTTCTTTTTCTGTTCACAAAGAATGCTAATGATGAGCTAATTTAATACTCTGTTGTTGTTAAGCGTCATGGAGTTGGTGACTGAATAACAGACTTGTTAACAAAGGTTCCCAAAGGTTGAGAAAGATAAGGAAGAACCAGTGTTCCTCTAACCACTCAAGCAAAGCATCACTGTTTTGCCTTTATTTTTTATTTTTAGCAAAACCCAAATCAGCACAGCTGTAAATGGCATTGCACTCAGCTAGCTGTCTAAACCAGCCCAGGCAACGTGATTTCCCTGTGGCAGTTCCTACTCCCTGCTTGATTTCTTGAAGTTAGTTGGTAAGAATAAGCTATTAGGAAGCTTAAATTGGTGATAATTAGCTGTACATTATTATTTCAAAGTGGTGTGGCTGTGCCAATTAAGTGGGTAATTAGGAAAACCCCAGGACAATAAATTAAGACAGAGTCTCAACACCAGTGTCCCATCTGTTCTCCAGCAAGCATTCCAATTAGCCAAGCCTCTCATTTAAGCATGCGCCAATTAACAGGCCTGGCTGCATGCATGGGTGTGGATTTGGGTAATAGAGATTGTCCTAGGAACTAAGATTATTTGTATACATTTTATATATATATATATATATATATAGAATATATCACACACACACACATATATATATATATATATAAATACTAGAGAGCATTTGGAGGTCAATGTGGGGAGTGGGGGATTTTTAGAAATATTGGATTTTTAATGTTTGGAACAAATATAATTTTAAATATTCTGTTAGTTTGGGTTTTTATCAATTTTCTCACCAAAACTAAATTGGAATATTGTATCATCTAGCATTATCATTGTATTCCAATGTGTTTATTAAATCTTGACTTAAGTAGAAATTTGATCACTGTGAAATTTAACAATTTTATTTATTGAGAATGGGAAATGAAGTGGACACTTTTAATTCATAAGTTAAGGAGAGGAATGAGGTGGGACATAACTCTCATTCTTGAAGGCACCACCTAAAGCAAATTTATTGTTCGCTTGTACATCACCAAGAAACACAATGAAGTGGTGAACATAATTAAACATAGAAAAAAAATGGACATATAAAGAATGATATTGTTAGGACTAAGCATTGGACTGCTGACCATAAGGTCAGTGGTTTAAACTCACCAGCCACTCCTGGGAAGCCCTAAACAGGTCACTATGAGTTGGAAGGAACTCGAAGGCACTTAACAACAACATTAGTAAATGTTCATATGACATGGTCATGAATAAATACAATGTTCACTTAAAATTTGTGAATTTATAGTTATATGGTCATATTTTATCTGGCACAATACTTTATGAGTAAAACAAAATTAATTTATTTTTTAAAAATCTAGATTTGTGTGTTTGGGTGTATTTGTGCACTTATGTAGGTAAATCTGTATTGATCTACTGGGTTTAATGGTACATGTGTATATTAATATTTAGTGAGTAAAAATATTCATGAGTCAGAAAAGTTAACTGTTTGAGAACATTTTCATATCATGTATAGTGCTGGAGAAAGTAATTTATAATCTATATCCTACAAGGAAGTGAGCGCTTCTTTGAGGTGCCATTATTATTATTTATTGCCTATAAGTTTAATTTAGTGCTATAAAGGTCATATTCTCATCAGTGAGGAAATTTCTGTTTAATTAAAAACACTGCTTAGCAAGTGGTGGGAGTGAAGATATCCAGAGTAGGGTTGACCAAGGCAAGGCTCTGGAGAAGAGGTGAGAGGGGAAACACTCAGGGAACAAGAGTTGCAAAGCTAGCCAGTCCTGACCTCCACTACTAAAGAAAGGTCAGGACCCTCAAAGGTCAGAAGCCAGCCACATAGGGAGAACAGATGCCAGAAGGTGCCAAACATTTAATGCAGTGATTCCTAATCCTGTGTGTGTGTGTGTGTGTGTGTGTGTGTGCGCGTGCATGTTGGGGGTAGGATGGGGTTTGCTGTTAAGTGCCACAAGTCAGTTTTGACTCATAGTGACCCTGTATAATGTTTCCAATGAACATCTGGTGGGTTTGAATCACCAACCTTGTGGTTTGCAGTCCAGCAGGGAGTCAGATATCTTACTGAGAATCTGATGCAAACTTCCTCACACACAGTTCATAAAATTCATGCAAAATTGTTGTGTGAAGCTTTGTGTACCAGCACCGAAAACAAATATTAAAAAGAGGACGTTTGAAATTATTTTGCTCTTTGTAGATGTTAATGGAAAAAATCGTGTCTATTTCATGCAATATCTTCAACTAAATTCAAACAATGGAAATTACACTAATATTAATTCTTAATTGTGCTGGTAGGAGAGATGTCTTCAACTATTTGTTGTCACCAGCTGCTCCTCAGAAACCTATGAGTCAGAATCAAATAGACAGCACTTAACAACAACAACAAACTGTTGGTGTGGTGCTGCAAGGTTGGCAGTGCAAACTCACCAGCTGCTCCTCAGAAACCTATGAGTCAGAATCAAATAGACAGCACTTAACAACAACAACAAACTGTTGGTGTGGTGCTGCAAGGTTGGCAGTGCAAACTCACCAGCTGCTCCTCAGAAACCCTATACAGCAGAGGTGGGGAAACTTTTCTGCCAAAATTTATAACATCATTAACTGGCCATACAAAATTCTCAACTTAAAAATTAGCCTGCTATGTTTGCTCAAACATTGAATTCACTCAACCCTAATGTTATGGCTGGAACTGTGGTTGCCTTGGCAAGGCCAGACCAAATGATTTTACAGGCCTTATATGGCCTAATGAGTCCTCGTGTGACACTGGGTTAATGTGCTGGACTGCAAGGTCTGTTTGAACTGTAAGGTCGGCGGTTCAAACTCACCAACCGCTCCTCAGAAACCTTATACAGGGTTGCTATGAGTTGGAACACAATTGATGGCAGTTAACAACAACAACAACAAATATGACTTGAGGGTGAGATACTCCCCACCCCTGCTATACAGGGTTCCCATGAGTCCGAACCAACTCCATGGCACTTAACAACAGTAGTTAAAATTGTGATTGATCTCAGATGTAGCAATGTATGCATATGTATGCATTCAACAACAAATACCGCCATTTTGTTTTTATGATAACAGTTATTGAAAATTGTAAATAATAAACATGGCTCCATCGCAGACTGTAATGAAAGCTCTCATACCTTGTTTGTCTTGACAAGGATAGACTTGTTTCAAGAGGCATGAGATTTGTCTTATACTCTTTGAGCTCCATTATGCTTTGATCTTCAAGTTAATTTGCAATGTGTAATACTGAGGATGTCTATTTGAAATTAATGCCTCCCCAAATTTCTCACTACAGAAAGAATAATCAAGTATTTGTCTTTTGTCATCCAAAAACAGAATGACCTTAAATAAGTGTCAAACTGGTTCTCTAAGAAATTTTTTTTCTGTTGTTTTTCTTAGCAGTTTTGTTAGATGAACTGTTGTTGTTGTTAAGTGCCATCAAGTCGATTCCAACCCATAACGACCCTGTGTAGGATTTCCAAGGAGCTGCTGGTGAGCTTGAACCACTGACCTTGCAGTTCAAACGACTTTGCAGTCTGGTGCATTAGCCCACAGCGCCACACCAGGACTCCGTTAGATGAAATGGAGGCTATTAAATCATGGTGCCTGTAGAGTTGTAAGAGTCCCTGGTTTAGTGTTTGATTTCTAGCTAAAAAATTGGGGATCCAGACCCTTTCAGAGATGCCTTAGATGAAAGGCCTACTGATCTGCTGCTGAAAGGTGCAGGCCTTGAAAATGTCATCGAGTGCAGTTGTCTTTGCACATGGGATTGCAATGGGTTGAAATGGATTTTGGAAATGACTTTTGGTTTAGTAGGGTTGTACCTAATTTATAAGACTTTTCAAGTTATCTTTCTACTCAATATACTGTAAATAAAAAATTTGCTGTCTACTATTTCTGAAAGTATGTTTCCTTTTTTTTGTTTGTTTTTTCCCTCTCTCAAAACTAATGAATCATCTCCCTTTTTTTGTTTGGAAAGTCAGTGAGCATCTGCATAGATGCTCTTTTTCCCCCACTCAATTCTTGAAAAGGTAGAGATTCAAGGTCTTGTTAGTTTGAAATTGATGATTTTCATTTCTTGTTGTCAAGTACCATCGAGTTATTTAAGAATTTTTTGTAAAATCTATGGTGCATAAATTAGGACGATGAAAGAAGCTTATTTCATTTACTAAATTGCAAAATGAAGGTATTTTTCTTTTTTATCAGCATCACACATGCTCCAGCAAGAGTTCTAAGCATAGTCTTTAGCTTTCTCTTCCACGGCCAACATTTCCACCAGGTAAAACACATCAGTGATGCCTGAAGTTTCTAAAGGAGTCATGCATGTAATTGCAGAGAATGGGGAGCAGACATCGCTAAAAAACATTAATATTTACCTAGGTGCATGTTGTACAAAAATAGAAAAACTTACAACATCTCCAAAATTGTCTTTGAAAGTAGAAGAAATCTGTTTCTGGAGTGGATTATATCAGTTGATAGAGGCCCTGCTTTCCTTATTCCTTTTTAGCTTTGCACGAAGCAACACATCAGCTCAGCCTTTTACAAGGCATGCAGCTTCACTGTGATATCCAGATCATTCGTGGTTTCTTGTGCTTGGACATGCAGCAGATGAACAATTGAGGGAAATGTTAAACAGGACTCCCCAAAAAGTTATATCTGGTTCCTTCATACCTGACGAAGCAAAATTGGAACAGGCGAGAATTTGTGAAATGTGCATGTACCAGAACCTAACTAGAATGGGAGAAATTAAGGGTGGATGCTCTGCTAGAAATGGAAATGCCCTTTCAGAAAGCAACTGCAGCACGTGCCCAACATAGCAACCTCCTGAGAGGCAGCGTTGGAGTCAGGGCTTCCCTGCCCAAAGATGGCAGCCACCGTCACACCATCATGATATATGTGCCTCTCCATGTTGTTGTGGTTAAGTGCCATTGAGTTGGTTCTGACCCATACTGTTTTCAAGGAGTGACTGCTAGGCATGAACCATGGACCTTGAGGTTAGCAGTCTAGTGCTTATCCTACAGTGCCACACCAGGACTCCCTGGCTCTCCATGCAGTCCCCCTCATTAGGCTCCTAAAAGAGCTTGTTACACCTCTTCTGAGTCTTCCATTTCTGGACTTTAATTATTTTTTTGTTCTCGTTATCATTCTGGTCCCTCCACATTTTACAAATTCGGGTCTGTTCCATTTTTGTTGCATCACCTATGATTGAATCCTTTTGAACCACTTAAAAGCCCTCTCTCTTCTCAAGATAATAAAAATTTTTCTGTTTAGATCATATTAGTAGAATCCAAGACTTTAAAATGAAGTTTCCTTTTCAAAAATATGATTAATTCTGACTGACCATCAGTTCTAAAGGCACTCCTTTTTCTGTGTTGGTGTCACTTTTTTTTTTTTTTTTGCTAAGAATTTTGTTATATTGGAATAGTACAACTTTGTTATTGTTAATTATGGTTGAGTTGGCTCTGCCTCATCGTGACCCCATTTACAAAGAACAAAATGTTTCCTGATCTCACACCATTTTCTAGATGACTGGTGTTATCAAGTTCATCGTTGTAGACACTGTGTGTTTTGAGTGCCTTCGAACTTGGAACTCATCATGACAGCATTATATTATCTGTTGTGATCCATAGGTTTTCAATGGCTAATGTTTGGAAATAATTTTCAGGCCTTTCTTCCCAGTCTCTTTTAGTCTAGAAGATCTGCTGACACCTACCCACCATGGATGATCATGCTGGTATTTGAAATACAAATAGTACAGCTTTCAAAATCAGAGAAACACAGAAGCCACTATACTATCTCACATTGACAGACTAGTAGTGGGCTACAACTTTGTTGTTGTTAAGTGCTGTCGAGTTGGTTCTGACGCATCATGACCCTGTACAGGGGATCCGAGGAGCAGCTTGTGACCTTGAACTGCTGACCTTGTGGTTCAAACTGACTTTGCTGTTCAGTGCATTAATCCGTAGCACCACACCAGGACTTGCACGGTTCTGCCAATTGAGTCTTGACAAGAAACCAAATGATTTGTAATTTTCATTATTTTCTGCTCATGTACATTTTTCAATTTAAGATTTCTGTAAACAAATGCAGCTATGATTAATAACAATGCAAAGAACTATAATCTTCATTCTTAAACCTTAATGGAAAATATTTTAGATGTCACAATTGAATAATGGTGATTATACATTCTATATTAGCCTTCAGAAATCTGGCTAAAATAATTCCTGAATGGCATTTAGCATGAAAAAGCATATTTTTTTTTTCCAAAATGAGAAATATTAAACTAAGAATAACATTCAAGACTAAAATGTTTTATTTTCCTTGAAGTGTGACAATTTTAGTTTTCTTGACATTAAATCCTATCTTTATATGGGAGTCTGAAAGCACAAGTCCACAACTCATCTGTCAGTTTGTCATACTGTTGTGGCTTGTGTAAGTGACTGTGATTCTGGAAACTATGCTATGGGTATTTTAAATTCCAGCCAGGTCACCCACTGTGGACAGGTTTCAGATGGGCTTCCAGATGAAGACCCAACAGAATGCCAAATCATAGGACAATTTCTTTGATATCCCATGCGAGTAAAGCTTTACTAAAGGTAATACAGAAATGGCTGCAAGGTGTGTGCCAGGGTTGTATTCTTTCACCATACTTATGCAACTTATATGCTGAGCAGTTAGATGAAAAAAATGTGGAATCAGATAGGAGGAAGACTCATTAAAAACCTACGATATGCAGATGATACACCCTTGCTTGCTGAAAGTGAAGAGGACTTAAAATACTTACTGATGAAGATCAAAGCCTTTGGTATGGATTACATCTCAATGTAGATAAAACATAAATCTTCATCACTGGACCAATAAACAACATTCTTATCAAGGGAGAAAAGATTGATGTTGTCAAGGACTTCATTCTTCTTGGATCAACCATCAACACTCACAGAAGCAGCAATCAAGAAATCAAACAACGTATTGCATTAGGCAAATCTGCTGCACAAGACCTTTTTAAAGTGTTGAAGAGCAAAGATGTCAGCTTGAGGACTAAGGTGTGTCTGACCCAAGCCATGGTATTTTCAATAACATCATATGCATGTGAAAGCTGGACAGTGAATAAGGAAGACCATAGAAGAATTAATGCTTTTGAGTTATGGTGTTAGAGGAGAATATTGAAAGAACCATGGGGTGCCAAAATAACAAACAGATCTATGTTGGAAGAAGTGCAGCCAGAGAGGTCCTTGGAGGCCAGAATGGGCAAACTTCATCTCTCATACTTCAGACATTTTGTCAGGAGGGACCAGTTGCTGGAACAGGATATCATGTTTGGTAAGGTGGAGGGTCAGAGAAAAAGAGGAAGATCCCCACTGAGCTTGATTAACAAAGAGGGGGCATCAGTGGGCTTAAGCATGGCAACAATTGTGAGGCTGGCCCAGGACTGGGCAGTGTTTCATTGTGTTGTGTATAGGGTTGCTTTGAATCGGTACCAACCTGATGGTGCTTAACAGCAACAATAACAAAAGCACAAGTATTTTGATTGATGAGAATACAGTAGACAAGAATACAAGCAAGAACAATTTGAACCAAGCATATATTTTTAAACAGTCAGGTTTGTGGAGGGACTAACTAATTGCAATAGCAAAAAGGGGAAATGAAAGAAAAGAAGGAAGCAGGATGCATCCCAGTGGTTAACAGACCACTTAAGGTTAATATTATATTTATGTTGTACTGTTTCTGAGAGATGAAAATATTGTTCTGAATATGACCTCATGTCTTCTTAGTAATGAAGTTCATAGGTAAGTAACCACAGAAAATAAATGTTATGCCAAAGAGAGGAATATTTGTGATTTAAAGCTAAAATATGGTGTTGAAACATAGCACTCCATTATGGATTTTTGTATAAATGACTTAGATGAATCGTTATATCTTCTAGTATTCCATTGGACTCATAACCTTGTTGTTGGTTTTCACTCAGTGATGTCCTAGACTTGTTCTTTTCTTTTATTTTTTTTAATTGAAGACCTGAAATACTTACATAAACTAATGGAGGTGAATAAATAACTGAATGATTTTGGTAAAATAAACAATTATAGAAAGTAGAGAAATGTCGAGGTCCTATGTCGGGGTCCCGCCTCAACAAGGAAGTGTGGGTGTCACAAAGAAGGGAGATCTGGCAGCGAAAGTGATAGAGAAAGAGAGAGAC
>NW_006408523.1:22616974-22632426 GCF_000296735.1 Chrysochloris asiatica | reverse complement strand
AAACCGAGCACATCATCCCTGTGGTTTCATCAAGAAAGCATAGTTACTCCTCTAACGAAGGGAAATCATCTCCCATGAACAAGCCCTAGAAGACTTCCGATGAGGAGGTGAAAATGTGGAAACATTTAACCAAGGGGAAAGAAAAACTCCTGTCCTTGAATGGTGTCAATCCATAGGTCAGAGTTTCCCTAATGAGCAGTGGGTTCAGGAGGGGTTCAAAGAGCAGACTTTATGAGTTACTCTTTAAAAAATGGTTCTTCTGAATCAAATATGAATACATTATGCTTGGTACGTATTTATGTTTCTGTTAAATGTGCCTAATGCCATATATTGCTTTTTGGTGAGACATTCACCCTCTCGTCCCATCTCTCCGTATATCTGAATTTCTATTTAAAAAGGGTTAAGAAACTAAATTCTAACCCTAACTCTATAAATGTAATTAAATTTCAGACATTTATAACAAGAATTATTGTTACAGAATAAAATCTAAACAGGTTTCTAAAGATTTATAAAGACATTTTGTTAAGCAGAACCACTTAAGTGACAATAAAGTTAAATGATTAAAGATAGATACAAAATAGCAAAATCGTTCTTAACATGTAATTAGATCTTTCGTCTGCTGTGCAGTAGATTGACATTTTAAATGTCTACTGTTTGGCAGCTGTGGTCAGACATCTCTAGAGGGTTGAGCTTGTTCATGAGTGCCACATTAACCTTAACTTAGCTTCAGGCCACTGACTAGCAAACTGCACATTTGACCTTTGTTCTATAGATATTTTCAAACAGAGTGGTAGGCACTGCTTTTAATTTGAGTTCCAGATGATGTGTCGAAGGAAACCTGGTATTGTAGTGGGTAAAGCACTCTGCTGTGAGCCGAAAGGCTGGCAGCTCTAACTCATCAACTGTTCAGTGGGAGAATGATGTGTCAGTCCACTTACGTAAGGATGTACCGCCTTAGAAACCCATGGGAAATCACGTATAGGGTGGCTCTGATTCAGAATTGATCCCATGGCAATGAATTTAGCTTTAATTTGGTTATTATGTGCGGACTATTTGTTGTTGTTAAGTGCCATCGAGTCAGTTCTGACCCATTGCGACCCTGTATAGGGTTTTTTGAGGAGCATCTGGTGAGCTTGAACCACTCATCTTGCAGTCCAAACTGACTTTGCAGTCCAGCGCTTTAACCTACACTGCCACACCAGGACTCCATAAAAAATCATTAGGTGTCATTAAAAAAAAGAAAAAGTGTGGTCTGAAATATACCACAGGGAAAAGATTCATTTGAAAATAAAATTCATTTTAATTTTTTTCCATATAATTAGTTTTCATCAACATAGAAATAGTTTCTTCAATATTGTGTTCAATGGAACAAAGAAGTATAATGCATGGCAACTTATAAAGGTCTTAAAATTGCAAAGTTTCCCATTAAATGAGGACATGAGATTAAGAAGTATGCCTTTTGAATATAGCTTTGTTTCCATTAATCTAATTATATGAAATGCAAAATGCAGCAAAAATATGCTTAAATTCAGACAGCTCCATAGGTCAGCAAAGTTGGAAACTTGTATAGTTGTTAGTCTTCAAACCATCCATACGAGCAATGTTTAAGTTCCGTTGAGTCGGTTCCAACTCATAACAACCCTGCATAGGGTTTCTGAGGAGTGACTGGTGGGTTTGAATCCCTGACCATGTGGTTCAGATCTACCTTGCGATTGAGTGCTTATCCTACAGCACCATACCAGGACTCCTGTATGAGGAATATGTCAGAGGAATTCATTAAAAGGTAAATTAACTTAGTGGAATGTTTAATGGATTAGCCTAGTTTTGCTAACCCAGGTTATGGAACATTATACAGCTACATTAAAATCACTAAGATCTATATTTATTAACTTAAAGGGGTTCGTGATATATTTTCAAGTGACACAGATCATGTGTACAGCTTGATCTCAGTCTTGTAAAACAACCTGAACCTATACACACACATATTCTTATTTGTTGCCTTTGAGTTGGTTCTGACTCATATTGACCCTGTGTAAAGTAGAACGAAATACTGTTCTGACCTGCGCCATTCTTACAATTGTTATGTTTGAGCCCATTATTGCTGCAGCCATGTCAGTCCATCTTGTTAGGGGTCTTCCTGTTTTTTGATGACCCTCCAGTTTACTGGGCCTTCTTGATAACAGGTCCACAGGATGTGTGAGACAAAGTCTCTCCACACTCCCTTTATGGAGTATTCTGGCTGAGCTTCTTCCGTGATAGATATATGTGTTCATGGCAGTCCATGGTATTTTCAATATTCCTTGTCAACAGCTTAACTAAAATGTTTCAGTATTTTGCAGTCCTCATTATTCATTGTCCAACTTTCACATGCATATGAGGCAATTGAAACAGTCATGGCTTGGGTCAGACCTATCTAAGTATTCAAAGCGATAATTTTGCTCTTAAATACATCAATGAGATCTTTTGCAACAATCTGCCTAAAGCAATATATCTGTTGATCTCTTTACTTTTGTTTGCATGAGTGTTGGTTGTGGATCCAAACAAAATGAAGTCTTTGACCACTTCAACCTTTTCTCCATTTATCATGATATTATGTATTACTCCAGTTGTGATGGTGATTTTTGTTTTTGTTATATTGAGTTGCAATCCATACTGAAGGCTGTGGTCTTTGATCTTCGTCAGTATTTCAAGTCCTCTTTACTATCAGCATGCAAGGTTGTATCATCTGTATATCTCAGGTTGTTAATGAATCTTCCTCCAATCCTAATGCCATTTTCTGCTTCATATAATCCAGCTCTCCTAATTATTTGCTCAGCATGCAGATTGAATAAGTATGGTGAAAGGAGTTGTTGTTGTTGTTGTTGTTAGGTGCCATCGAGTTGGTACTGACTCGTTGCAACCTTATGCACAGCAAAACAAAATACTGCCCAAACCTGGACCAACCTCACTACTGTTGCCACACTTGAGTCCATCGACGCTGCCACTTGGCCAGTCCATCTCATTGGGGGTCTTCCTCTTTTTCTCTGACCCTCCACCCTATCAAACATGATAGCCTTCTCCAGCGACTGGTTCCTCTTGACAATATGTCCAAAATATGAGAGGTGAAGTTTGGCCAACTTGACCTTCAAGGAGCACTTTGGTTGCACTTCTTCCAAAACAGATCTGTTGGTTCTTTTGGCAGCCCATGGCACTTTCAATATTCTCCTCCAACACCATAAATGAAAAGCATCAATTCTTCTACGGTTTTCCTTATTCATTGTCCAGCTTTCAGATGTATGTGAAGTTATTGAAAATACCATGGCTTGGATCAGGTGCACCTTAGTCCTCAAGCTGACATCTTTGCTCTTCAACACTGTAAAAATGTCTTGTGCAGAAGATTTCCCTAATGCAATACGTCCTTTGATTTCTTGACTGCTGCTTCCATGAGTGTTGATAGTTGATCCAAGAAGAATGAAGTCCTTCACAAATTCAATCTTTTCTCCGTTGATAAGAATGTTGTGTATTGGTCCAGTGGTGAGGATTTTTGTTTTCTTTACATTGAGATGTAATCCATACAGAAGCTGTGCTCTTTGATCTTCATCAGTAAATGTTGTAAGTCCTCTTCACTTTCAGCAAGCAAGGTTGTATCATCTGAGTATCGCAGTTTGTTAATGAGTCTTTCTCCAATCTTGATGCCACTTGTTTCTTCATATATGCCAGTTTCTCGGATTATATGCTCAGCATACATGTTGAATAAGTATGGTGAAAGAATACAACCTTGTCGCACACCTTTCTTAATTTTAAACCATTCAGTGTTCCCATCTTCTGTTCAAACAACTGCCTCTTGGTACAGGTACAGATTCCTCATGAATCTGGGAATGATTTTGCTGTATTCTAGAATACTCATACTTCACAATGTTGTCCATAGCTTGTCATGATCCACACAATCGAAAGCCTTTGCATAGTCAATAAAGTACAGGTAAACATCTTTCTGGTATTCTCTGCTTTCAGCCAAGATCCATCGGACATCAGCAATGAAATCCCTCATTCCATGGCCTCTTCTGAATTTGGCTTGAACTTCTGGAGGTTCTCCGTCAGTGTATGCTTGCAGCCGTTAATGTATTACCTTTAGTGATTCATACGTTATACATTCCATGTTCCGATTTTCAATGGATGTTTACAGCTGTTTGTCTTCATTTTGAGTTGTGTCCCACCAGCAAATGAAGGTCCTGTGGGTTTTATTTCCATGGGCTTTACCTCATTCGTGTCATCACGGTCAACTGTACTTTGAGGAGGCAGATCTTCCCCAGTCGCAATTTGAGTACCTTCCAACCTGAGGGGCTCATTTTCCAGCACTGTATCTGACAGTGTTTCTCTGCTATTCATAAGGTTTTCAGTGACTAAATATTTAGAACTAGTTCGTCCCTCCTTCTTCCTAGTCTGTCTTCGTCTGAAAGCTCATCTGAGACTTGTCCACCATGGGTGACCCAGCTGGTATTTAAGATACCGGTGGCATAGCTTTCAGAATCACAGCAACTCACAAGCCACCACAGTACGACAGACTGACATACGAGTGGTGGAGTTACACTAGCACATGCATTTTCAGATTTCAAACCCTATCTGTTGTGACAACTGCTTCTCTGACTGTGTATAGATACCTCTTGAGCACAATTAAGTGTTCTCCAATTCCTATTCTTCATAATGCTATCCATTTTTTGTTATGATCCACACAATTGAATATCCCTGCATAAAGCATAAAGTACAAGAAAACACCTTTCTGCCAATACCCATTTACTGTCCTCAATATCCCAAGTTCCAGGTTCTCTTTTGAATCTGGCTTGGATTTCTGACAGCTCCCTGTTGATATACTGCTGCAACTATTTTTGAGTGACCCACAAACTTTTATTTGCATGTGATATTAATGATATAATTTGAAGATTTCTGATTTCTACTGGGTCACCTCTCTTTGGAATGGGGACATATATGAATGTCTTCCAATTGGATGGCTTGTTAGCTGTTAAATTTCTTGGCATAGATTACTGAGCATCTGCAGTGCTGCATCAATTTTTTGAAGCATTTTAATTTGTATTACATCAATTTTTTTCTTCTTTTTTTAAAATGTTTTATTGTGAATTATGTGATAATTTACATGGGAGAACATTAGCGTTATATCATCCTATTGTGTATCATTTCATTTCCATGGTTACAATTCCCTCCATACATCATCAACCAACCAAAGGGTATACCCTGCAAGCCTGCCCTCCAGTCGTCAGCACACAGCCCCTCTCCCTCTCTGGGTCTAGAGTCCATCTCTCCATGTCATCATCTCTGCCTCCATCTCTAGTGTCGCTGCTTCTCTGGGTAGGATCTCACACTCCGCTCTTCTCCCTTGATGGTTCCAGGGACCTCGGCTTCTGGACTGCATAGTCAACCACTCCCCTCCTTTTGCTTTAAACCACCCACCTTTACATTTCCAATCCTTGCAGTCAGTCCTGATAACAATTATTCACCATTGTACCACAAGGGACCTATCCCCATTTCTTTTCATTAGCCCTGCCCAGACAGATTGGGTACTACTCAGTGGAGATTCTACATTCCTCTGCACCCTCTGAATCTAGATTCCCTCTTGAAAGCTTGTAAGCCAGTCACTTCTTGCCTTTGTGGCCATCTGCCCCCCAATTTGGATATGTCCAAGTTGCACATCCCTGTCTACTCTGTGTATGGAGGGGGTGGGAATGATCCTCGCTGTAAAGATTTGTTCCCTCTTTTGAGCTACTCCATACATAGGTGTAGGTCAAGTTCATCAAATTATATCAGATTACTCTTTTTTTCCTCTTCTTTCTTCTTCTAGTTGAGCTTTGATCATCCAGTCATTGATGCCAGGTCGAGTGGGTATTATCTGCAAGTGTGGACGTTCTTATGCATATGCCTTTTCTTCTTATCAACTGGACGCTTCACTCTCCACTCTAGTCTGCTGTGGCAATGTCACTGACTCTGGACCCAAGAGTCCCCAGGTCTTGCCACACTGCTGGCCAATCAGGTCTCCACCCAGGTTCACAGGAGTCTATTGAATGTTGTAGGGTTTTGCTCGCAGCTTCATTGTTGGTTTTCCCTCACTTCTCCTCATCCGTGTCCATCAATTTCTTGAGTTTAGTAGTTTTTTTTTTTAATATCTTCCTTCAATATGATCTGTTCTTTATCATATGGTACCTCTTCAAATGGTTGATACACAAACATATGTTTGCATACTTTGTTTTTAGGTGCCATCAAGATGGTTCTGACTCATAATGACCCTATATACAACAAAATGAAACACACCCCAGTCTTGCATCATCCATATTGTTTTATGTTTGAGCATATTGCATAATAGTAAGCAATAAAAGACAGAAATATATCTACAACAAATGTATTATCTATCTATCTATCTATCTATCTATCTATCTATCTATCTATCTATCTATCCATCTATCTATCTATCTATCTACCTACCTACCTACCTATCTACCTACCTATCTATCTACCTACCTACCTATCTACCTGTCTACCTAACTATCTATCGATCTTTGACTTGCTTGAGAGTATGCACATAAAGAAATTGAAAAGAATATATTTACCACATTGTTAATATTGGTTGCCTCAGGAGGGAGGAGTGCAAAGATTATGAAGGGAAAGATATTAACTTGTTTTTCATGTACCCTTTTATTTTTTTGCTACTGACAAACATATATGTTACTTTATTTAATTAACAGTGACTGAAGGAAATTTTAATGGCACAGCCAATATGAAGTGATGCTCACTTTGTCAGGGATAACTGGGAATTCCTATGTCAACAAAACCAGAAAAGACAACTTCAGTGCAGGTTGTATTTCCTTTTACATTTTCTTACCGCATAATTTATCTAGAGACCTTTCTGGCACTGCTGGTCTCAAGGGCATGGGGAGCAATGAAGCAATAACTATGCTGATTCATGCTCTACTCTTGCCTTCAGTAAGCTCAGAGCAAACATGTCTGCAAGCTATGAATGAGCAATTGTGCTATAGCCTTTTTCTACTTTACTGTGCTCTCACTGTGTACAAAGTGGTCATTACCCATGATCAGAATTTACCTTACTCCCAGCTTTCCATGCCAGACCTTACAGACATATAGAGTTCAAACCTGTCTGTGAACATATTGCAGTTTAGGTGCAGATCGAGACCGAAGTGAGATGTGTGTGTGTGTGTGTTTTCTAATAGCAATCAATTAATAAGTTTGATTTCTTTAAAATGTGATGATTACTTTGAAAATTTAAAATCAAATCGAAATTGTCTCCTATTTAAAGATGCATTCAACTTTGAGTTATCAAACATCTATTGTCAGCTAGACTTTGCTAAGTGATTGCATTTTTGATTCATTATTAATGCAGCAAAGATATACTGCATGACTAAATGATAGTTAACTCAGTTACTTTTCATAAATCCTTTTACTTCTCTAGTCCTCAATTCCCTCTGTTATAAAGTAACAAGTTTGAGCTCCATCACTGGGTATTATCCCTGGCTGGACATTAGGATCTTGTAGTAAGCTTTGAGAAATCTCTGATGCCCAGGTCCCATCCCAGAATGGTCCTACCTCAGAGATCCAGGTTCTGTACAGTTTAAATCTTTCCCTCAGAATGATCATGTATAACTATGACTGCTAACTGCAAAACCAGATAATCTGTAAAGTTTTTGTAACTCTGATTTCATAATACACATGTATCTGTGAAATATTAGTTATAGTAGCTGTCTTACACAGCAGTGTGACTAAATAGTTATGTGTAACTACTTATTGATTTGAGCATCACATTTAAATAGGATTTGTTCTTGAGCTAGTTCAGTGGAATCTGGCACAGTTTGTAGCCAGCACTGCCCTTTAAATTTCATCCAGTTTCTAAGGTGAAACACCATGAATGAAGAACTATCTGATATTTCTCACAACCTAGAAATTGGTCTCAATTTAAGTTTCCGAAGGAATTTTGAGGATAATATAAGGACTTCAAATCATCATTTTGTTTTTAAAATGTATTCTTATAATAGTTTGCAATTCTGGAAGGTGCTAATTATAAAAACTGCATTTGGGGCTAATTCAATGAGAATTTTCTAAGTGCCCGTTAGGTACTAAACATATCCTCTAAACATGGGAGACAACCATGTAAATAGAGCGATTATAATACCAGATAGCAAGGGAACTGTGTGAAAATAGAGGATGAACCTACAGACTCTGCCCAGGTTGGCATTATGAATTGACTTGTGTTCCCCTCAAATGTGTCAAGTTGGCTGGGCCATGATTGTCAGTATAATGCCATTTTCGATCTGATGCATTTATCCTGTGTTATAAATCCTCACCTTTATGGTGTTAGTGAAGCAAAACTAGAGGAAGTTATGTTAATGAGACAGGAGGATACCTTTATATATAGGATTAGGCTGTATCTTGAGTTCAATCTCTTTTGAAATATAAAAGGGATTAAACAAGCACACAGAAATCAGAGGGTCCTCAGTATCATG
Source organism: Chrysochloris asiatica (assembly GCF_000296735.1). Lineage (NCBI taxonomy): Eukaryota > Metazoa > Chordata > Mammalia > Afrosoricida > Chrysochloridae > Chrysochloris > Chrysochloris asiatica. The sequence continues at coordinate 22,623,928 of NW_006408523.1, read as the reverse complement.
AAGAAAAAAGAGCCAAGAGTTGAGCACATTGTTTGGACACAGAATTCCTGTACTGTGAACTTCTTAGACCCAGGGGAAGACTCATGTCAAGTCATGTGAAAATCTACCTCATGGAGGAGTACCAAGCCCACAGATGTTGAAATGAGACAAGGACCTTCCCCCATGAACCTACAGAGAGAGAAAGCCTTAGGCTAGACTTGTCAACCTGAATTCAGGCTTGCAGCCTCCTAAACTGTGAGAGAATAAATTTCTGTTTGCTAGATTGTGATATTTCTGTCGTACGTAGCAAGTTAGGGAAGGAGGTAGAGAGAGAAGGTGTGGTGGAAAGATGGGTAGGAGACTGAGTGAGGCAAGATGGAGGGGTACTCACAGGATGAGTCTATAGAATGAAAATTTGTGTGCTATGGTAAGATATTTTATCTAAATTGTGTAGCATTTCAAAGCAGAAAAGTGATGTGACAGATTTCAGAAGCCAGTGCTATTCGTTGTTGTTGTTGTTAGGTGCCATCAAGTTGATACTGACTCATAGCGACCTTATGCACAGCAGAACGAAACAATGCCCAATCCTGGGCCAAACTCACTATCATTGGCATGCTTGAGCCCATTGATGCTGCCACTTTGCCAATCCATCTCCCTGGGTGTCTTCCTCTTTTTCTCTGACCCTCCACCCTACCAAACATGGTATCCTTCTCCAGCTTACAGCCTGTCAATTACAGTAAATGGTTTAGGGAGGGAGGCAAAATTAGAAGCAAGGGGAACATTTGTTAGACTGTTGCAAACTCAAAAAAGAAATAAAAATTTGGATATGTCCTTAATATGGTGACATTAAATGGAAATTCTGATAAGGAATTTTTAATTTAAATATTTTCAAACTGTTACTACTACTATTATAATGTTAATAATTATATTTGATTTCTATATTTGAGAGATATCTTAAATCCAAGATGAGCAATCAGATGCATTCTTGCGACTACAGACTAGATGTAGTCACTTTCCCAGCAAGTTAAACATTGACTCTTCCAAAAGACATTGCATATACAACTAGAAACAAAGTCATGGTGTGTAGTGGACCAAGTAGTGAGCTGGGATCTGTGGTCTGGATTTCTATAACTGGACTCACATTACTTGGCTATGTGGTGGTGAATAAATCATTTTGACCTTTCTACAGTCACTGAGACTACTGGCACCTTAACCTCTCTATTTCCCAACAATTCAAAAAAAATTTTTTTTTCCTGTATGTGGAATATATATCCCCTGGAAATAAAGTCCCACCAGCCACTCCTTGGAAACCCTATACAGGGTTGCTATTAGCGGAACCGATTTGACGGCACTTAAAAATAACAAAAAAACACTGTGTAAGTCCCCTGGAAACAGAATTCCAAAGTAGGATATCTGTCCTCATAAACCCAAACTTCTCAACATCTCTGTCCTCACAAACCAAACCTTATTGCAACATTCACATGGACTTCCTTTCGTTACATTGAGTTTAAAACGTGCAAAACTGACCACTGTTTTCAGTTTTTCTTCCTTTCTCTTATTATCAGAATTTTTGATACATTCATTATTTATTTTCTTTTCTTAATCTTTGTATCAGTCAGATAAGACTAAGTTAAAATGTGGCAGGGCACAATATTAATATGTCAGTGGCTTAGGACAATAAAATTCTGTTTTTGTTAATACTCTATGCCAATTTCATATGAGCTGGGAGTGCTGTTTACATTAGCTGAGCTTCAAGACCCACAATGACAGAACAGCTTCCTTCTGAAGCATTGTCAGTCCTCATGGTAGAAGGAACCAGAAATTGGCTAAGCCACATTAGTTTTTTTAAAGCTTATTTTGCCTATAAAGAACATACATCATTTCCATATACACGTACAGAGCACAAAACAAGTCACATGAGGAAAAATAACTTCAAAAGGGTTTAAAGTAGAAAATTGGGATATTTGGGAATAAGCTAATGTTTATGTATCCTTTATGGCAGTTCAAACTCACCAACCGCTCCTTGGAAATGCTATTACAGGGTTGCTATGAGTCAGAACTGATTCAACGGCACTTGACAACAACAACATTGTGGTTGTTGTTAGGTGCCATAGAGTTGGTACTGACTCATAGTGACCTTATGCACAGCAGAAAGAAACGCCACCCAATCCTGTGCCAACCTCACTACTGTTGCCACGCTTGAGTCCATCAATGCTGCCACTTGGCCAATCCATCTCCTTAAGGGTCTTTCTTTTTTTCTCTGAGCCTCCACCTTACCAAACATGATGTCCTTCTCCAGCGACTGGTCCCTCCTGACAATATGTCCGAAGTATGAGAGACAAAGTTTGGCCATCTTGGCCTCCAAGGAGCACTCTGGCTGTAATTCTTCCAAAATGGATCTATTGGTTCTTTTGGCAGCCCATGGCACTTTCAATATTCTCCTCCAATACCATAACTCAAAAGTATCAATTCTTTTATGGTCTTCCTTATTCACTTTCCAGCTTTTGGACATATATGAGGTTAATGAAAACACAATGGCTTGGGTCAGGGGCACCTTAGTCCTCAAGCTGAAATCTTTGCTCTTCAACACTTTTAAAAGGTCTTGTGCAACAGATTTGCCTAATGCAATAATACATCGCTTGGTTTCTTGACTGCTGCTTCCATGAGTATTGATAGCTGATCCAAGAATGAAGTCCTTGACAACTTCAATCTTCTCCATTGACCAGTGGTGAGGATTTTTGTTTTCTTGACATTGAGATGTAATCCATACTGAAGGCTGTGCTCTTTGATCTTCATAAGTAAATATTTTAAGTTCTCTTCACTTTCAGCAAACAACGTTGTGCCATCTGCATATCGCAAGTTGTTAAGAAGTCTTCCTCCAATCCTGATACCACGTTTTTCTTCATGTAACCCAGCTTCTCAGATTATTTGCTCAGCATACAGGTTGAATAAGTATGGTGAAAGAATACAACTTTGTCGCACACCTTTCTTAATTTTAAACCATTCAGTGTTCCCTTGTTCTGTTCGAACAACTGCCTCTTGGTCCAAGTACAGATTCCTCATGAGAACACATATTCTTGTTATGTTCTTCCTGAATACACACAAACTATTTTCAGCTATCTTCCATATTCATACAAGCATAGACACAAACAGACATGCCCTAATTTTCTTTGTTAGGATTGTGTACTTCCAGTTTCTAACCCACTGCTTAAATGTTCAACATGCTTCACTCTAGAATCTACCACTCCACCTCAAGACATTTTCAGTATTATAGTTGTTTTTGTTTTTGTTAGGTGCCATCAAGTCAGTACCAACTCTTAGCGACCTTATGCACAGCAGACTAAAACACTGCCTAATCCTGGGCCAGTCTCACTACTGTTGCCACAGTTGAGTCCATTGATGCCGCCACTTAGCTAATCCATCTCGTTGGGGATCTTCCCCTTTTTCTCTGACCCTCCACCTCGCCAAATATGATATCTTTCTCCGCTGACTGGTCCCTCCTGACAATATGGCTGAAGTATGAGAGATGAAGTTTGGCCATCTTGGCCTCCAAGGAGCACTCTGGCTGCACTTCTCCCAAAATAGATCTATTGGTTCTTTTGGAAGCCCATGACACTTTCAATATTCTCCTCCATCACCATAATTCAAAAGCACCAATTCTTCTACAGTCCTCCTTATTCACTGTCTAGCTTTCACATGCATATGAGGTTATTGAAAATACTATGGCTTGGGTCAGATGCAACTTACTCCTCAAGTTGACATCTTTGCTCTTCAACACTTTAAAAAGGTCTTGTGCAGCAGAGCTGCTTCCATAAGTGTTCATAGTTGATCCAAGAAGAATGAAGTCCTTGACAACTTTAATCTTTTCTCCATTGGTAAGAATGTTGTTTCTTGGTCCAGTGGTGAGGATTTTTGTTTTCTTTACATTGAGATGTAATCCATACCGAAGGCTGTGCTCTTTGATCTTCACCAGTAAATGTTTTAAGTCCTCTTTCACTTTCAGCAAGCAAGGTTGTATCATCTGTATATCGCAGGTTGTTAATGAGTCTTCCTCCAATCTTGATGCCACGTTTTTCTTCACTTAACCCAGCTTCTCGTATTATTTGCTCAGCATACACGTTGAATAAGTATGGTGAAAGAGTACAATCTTTTCACACATCTTTCTTAATTTTAAATCATTCAGTTCGAACCACTGCCTCTTGTTCCAGGTACAGTGTATTATAGTTAAGCTCTCATAATGTGAATAATCTCACTAATTTAAAGTTTGTTTCTTCTAAGCCCATGGACTGAGTAAGGCTGTGTGGATGGAAGGCTGGCTGGCAGAATATGCCCTGAGGAAATTTAAGTGAATATATATTTCTTGTTTTACATTTTGCATCAAATACTTTTGCTTTATTAATTTGTGAAATATAAGATATAAAAGGGAAGTCACAGGGAGGAAATAGGATAGCTGTTGTTGGGAGAAGGGATTGTAATCATTGAGATGAAACAAAGTGCTTAATTTGTTGAATATAAATCTTGTCTGGTAACCTTCACTCAATTCACAATAAAATGTTAAAAATAAATAAAGTTTGTTTGTTCTTTAGGCAGCAAAACTTCTGAAGTTTTATTCTTTTACTTTTCCTACTTGAGATCCTTTGGAGCCATGGTGGTGTAGAGGATTATGCATTTTACTATTAACCTCAGAGTTGGCTTTTTGAATTCACCAGCTACTCTGGGAGAAAAATGAAGCCTTTTGCTCATGGTGAATACTTACAACCTTGGGAACAGGATTGCTATGAGTTGTAGTCAGCTTAGTGGCACACAACACTTTAGTCCCTTTGGTTTAGCATATGTTACCTTCCTGAGATTGTCACTGCTCCAATCACCATCTTTATGGATGATAAATCCCTTATCTATGTTCAGTCCACAGACTTACAAGGTTACATATTCAACAGCAAATGTTTTGATATTTGTGGCAACATCAGCATCACCCTGTGTATCTTTGAATCGTAGAGTCTTGGGCCCTTATCCAGAACTACTGAATTGAATTTGCATTTTGATAAGATCCTGAGATCATGTTTTTCAATACTAAGTTTGAAATATAGTGCTCTCCTTGTTTTTTCCATCTGGATGATTCAAAGAAATATCAAGCTGAAAATGCTGAAACTGGATTTAATTGTTAATTATTTTAACTCATGTATTAATTAACTAATTATGTATAGGCATACCTCAGAGATAATATGGGTTCCGTTCTAGAACACTGCAATAAAAGCAAATATTGTAATAAAGCAAGTCACATTAACTTTTTTACTTGCCAGTGTATATAAAAGTTTTGTTTATACTGTAGTGTATTAAATGTGAACTTTTGTTTTTAAGTGCCTTTGAGTTGGCCCACTCATAGTGACCCGATATAGAGTTTCTGAGGAGTGGCTGGTGAGTTTAAATTGCAGAAATTGCAGTTCAAACAAACCTTTAGTCCACTGCTTATCCTGCAGCGCCACCAAGGCTTATATTATGAAAAGATGTAAAATATTGTAACAGTTATCACAATTTGACACAGATATGAAGTGAGTATATGTTGTTGGAAAAATGGTGCTGATCGACTCGCTTGAGGCAGGGTTGTTACAAATCTTCAATTTGTAAAAAAAAAAAAAAAATGCACTATTTTAGAAAGTGCAACAATGTGAGTCCAATAAAATAAGATATGCCCGTATTGAGTCTACTGTATGTCAGCACCACCATTGTATGATATAATTTTATATGGTGAATAAAACAAGCGAAATAAAAAATAAAACAAAAAACAATCCTTGCCTGCCTGGGTCTTTTATTCTAGAGTGAGGAGTGAGATCAGAAACAACAAAATATAATAAATATAAGATTCTGATATGTTTAAAAATGACATGTGCCTTTGAAAAAATAGAGATACTGAACAGGGTAAGGACAATCCTAAATTTAATGTGAAACACTGAGAAGGTGATGTTACTCTCCCTATATTTATTCAGTGAATGATACAACTATCTCCCTAGTAACCTCAGGGGAAAAAAACAACTAAAGATTATTGTTGTTGTTAAGTGTCATTGAGTCGATTCTGACCCATAGCGACACTCTATAGGATTTCCAAGGAGAAGCTGGTAAGCTTAAACCACCAACCTTGCAGTTAAAATGACTTTACAGTCTGACGAATTAGCCCACAGCACCACACCAATACTAACTCTATCTGCCAGTCCAAGATTTGCATCGTCTTCTGAAGATTTCGCTTCTTTTTATTCTTACAGGAAGCTTTTATACACATCCTCTTTTTTTCTTTCTACTGAAATTTTGCCTTTGACCACTAATGATCCACTGCTTTTGTATTTCTATATCCCTACCAGGATGGTCTGGAATCCTTTAGTGCTGCTGTAGAATGAGCATTAGACTGCTAACTGCAAAATTGGCAGGTCAAATCCACTAGCAGCTCCTCGAAAACACTATAGGATTTCTTTGAGTCAGAACTGACGCTTATCACTTACCAACAACAATATTAGGTCACTTACTTTCTTATAAACTTAGAATGACTTCTGCTGCCTTTGGAATAAAATTGAAACATGATAATCTGATCTCCTACCTTTAAACATAATTTTTAATAGCACAATATCCACTGGTGAAATTAAGCTAATACAGTTCTGTGAACATACAATATTCTCTTTATCTTCACCTTTACTTTTTTTGTTTTCTGTCCTTGCAACAGCTATCTGTCTGATCCTTTCCTAAATCTTATAAAACCTTCACAATGAAATGTCACTTACTTTTTGTATATATTTCCTTATTCCTCTCCTTTCCTAATATGTGGCAATATTTACAAGTTAAAGCTTTGTTGTTGTGAATTTTCACCAGAATGTGCATTCTTAGACTGTTGGGGGTTGTCTTATCTATCTGTGAATCTTTAGTGCCACCCTAGAACCTGGTATTATTCAGTAGTTTTAGTACTTTAACCTGAATAAATGACTGTTGAGG
>NW_006408523.1:22602437-22614542 GCF_000296735.1 Chrysochloris asiatica | reverse complement strand
TAATATATAAATAGTATATAGGGGTATCAAAAAGTTTGTGAAAAAAATTCATGATCTTTTAATTCCATTTTCACAAATTTTTTGAAGTCCCCTCATGACATCCAAAAGAAATGACTTATGCAGTTATAGAGATTGGTAAGTCCCAAGTTTTCATGGCTTATATGTCAGAACAGAGGTTTCTCTTTACTCAGGTAGATACAAACCCAAAATCAGCAAGTCAGACAGCAAGCTACTAGGTCATGTGTTGTGGAGGATGATAAACCTAAGATCATAGGTAAGATGTCAGGCTGCTGACTCACAGACTATGGAAGCAATCCAATTTCAACAATAGCCTACAGTGTGGCAGGGTGCTGATTCATGTTCTAAGAACCAGAGGTAAGATGATGAAGGCTGGATGCAAATCCCAGAGTGAACACAAAAAGCTAGAGAGCTTTTCCAGAATGTCCATACATGTTCCATGCAGGTCATACTCCTGAGGAAACTCTTTCAACTGATTAACTCTTCATAGCAGATATCATCATGAATGTTACTACATTATATCATTTTCATCATGGGTTATGAGTTGAGTACATCATAGCTGCCAAACCAGAGGATCATGGCACAGCCAAGTTGACACACAACCTTAAATATCAGTGATTTACTGAATAAATAGAAATATTCTAAAATAAAATAAAACAGTCAATTAACCCAGAGAGATGCACAAACAAAACACCTTACTTTTGTGGGGCATTAAAGTAAGGTTTAGGTTTCTGCTGAAGTTGAAGCTACAGAAGTGGGTGGGTACATCATGTGCCTTTTGAAGAAGTTTGGATACAGAACAGGCAGACATTGGTGGACATTAAGCAAATGCACGACACAATCAGACTGAAATTTAAAACTTAGCTCTCATGAAGTGTGGAAGAAGCTGATTGGAAAGGAAAGAGGCTAAAGAAAAATAGTCCAAGTGAAGTAATTTCAGAGAGAACTATAAGGATTTGGACTAGCCCTGGGGATATATTGTTTGTGAAAGGATAAAAGAAACTAGGGCACCATTTACCAGTGTTGGAGTAAGAGCTTTAGCTTCCTTGATGAAAATCTATTTCCTTATATACCATCAGTTTGGAGGCCTAAATACTCCAGCCATTTGTTCTGGAACTCTTTATTTTTAGATTACAAACAAAGAGCCATTTATAGTAAACAATTTCAGTATCACATGTCCATCCATTTATTGAACTCCACTTCTCCAGGAAATAACTGGTTTACTTCCTAAATTATTTCAGTAGCTGCATCATGATCATTTGTATTTGTTCATAGATTCTTGTTGGTGGGAACATACAGTCATCATGGAGAAACTTATTTTCTAGTAGAGGAAACTGTACACTGGGTTCTCTGGAGAAGCAAAACCAGGGAACAGTAAATATATGTATATAAAGAGAAGTTTATATCAAGGAAGAGGCTCACACAGTTGTAGAGGTGGGAGAGTCCCAGGTCTGGGCCAGATGAACCAAGAGGATGGCCAAGACTGGATAGTGCTTCATTCTGTTGTGCAAAGGGTCAGAACCAACTTGATGACACCTGACAATGACAACAACAATAACTTTTATGTTCATGTTTCTGAAATATTTGTCATTTTAATTTAGTAAAAACAGTGTTATTTCATGTAAAGAAATACTACTTTATGTACTTTGACTCTATAGAGAAAACCTAAATTAGAACAGACCCACATCAATTCAACTTTGTATCAGTGATCAATCAATTAGAATGTTGTAAACCTCTGACATTTTGTACATGTAAAGAAAAGTAATTCATTTTGCTGTGTTTCGGATGCCAGCAGCTAAGCTAGTGAGTGTGTTTTAGGGAAGGATAATAAAGAGGGGTGTGTGTGTGTGTGTGTGAGAGAGAGAGAGAGAGAGAGAGAGAGTGTGTGTGAGTATATGTTCATTCACAACTTTTTGGATCTGGAGAAATGTAAGCTTTATTCAAACCCAGCGAAAACGTTTCTAAAGGATAAAGATGAGTACTTGCATTCTTCTTTATTTTAGATAATTTTTGTCTTGACTGTTACATAAGAAAAGAAAACAACTACCAAACCCTAACCAGTTGCCACAATGTTGATTGAGACTCAAAGTGAGCCCATGTGTACAAGAAAAGAACTGCCGCTCCACAGGATTTTTACTGGCTGAGTTTTCAGAATCTGTTGTTAAGCTTTTCTTCCAGGGTACCTTTGGAAGGACTCAAAACTCCAAGGTTATGGTTAATGGTGTGCTCCACCCAGGGACTTCCAAACAAATACAGAAAGCAAAAATAGGTGTATTCTAGGTATCATGCATTGCAATATATATACCATTTTAATTAGACCTCTTATTGATTTTTGGTCTTAATTATTTTCTTTGTTCTTCCCTTTAGAGAATTTATCAACAGCCTTCGACTGTTCAGAACGTTCTATGGAGGCCTGGCAGATCAGATTTGTGTTAATGAATTAGCTGCTGCTGATGGACTACCCTGCTGGAATGGAGAAGATATAGTCAAAAGGTATTTGATGTTTAGCAGTTGTGAAAATATAGTGGTCAGTCTCATCCTTTCTTTCGTCTCCTGAATCATGAATGGATTACTTCAGTTTTAAATTTGTCAACTGGGCTATAGTATACTTTTATTCCTTCTGTTTAGATTCTTTAAGAAAATATGATTTTTTCCAACATATAAAAATATGATAGTATTCTGTGGCATTTTCATGGATCTTGGGGTACTTGTGACTTACCCAACGTTTCTTACTTTTCAATGGAAGATAAGACCTGGACAGCAAGGTTGGTTTGTACTACAAGGCTGGCTGTTCAAACTCACCAGACACCCCTTAGAAACCCTATACAGGGTCATTATGAGTCAGAACCGATTCAGTAGCACCAAACAACTTCTATCCAATGTCTGCTTATCAAATGTTTCTTGTTATTCCTATTATTTTTAGTCTAACTCTAACAGTACTTAGGAAGTGAGGAAATTTGGTGAAATGAAAATATCTATGCAGATTCATTTATATATGGATATGTGTCTGAACAGTGTTTGTATGTTAATACGTCTGTATGTGTTGCATATGCAATAGTCGGACATGTTTCTAGATTATCTATTTAATGCATTGTAAATTTGTATGTTGTCAATTGTACTCTGACTGACTGCAATTTAACTTTCATCTTTGTTCCTCACTGTATAGATTTTAATTTCTTTGACATTGTTTTCTTTACTTCCTGCAACTGATTATACTCTTAAGTAATCTCCAGAGTACCAAAAAGTCTTAAATTCACTTTCAGTGATATATAACAATGGTAAGTAAAATAAATTAATGATTAGTCCCTTGAATTCTCCAATGCTGGTGATTATTATAGAATGCAGAGTCCTACTGTGGAGCTGTAGGGTAAGCACTGGACCACAAGATCGGTTTGAACCACAAGGCCAGTGGTTCAAGCCCACCAGCTGCTCCTCAGAAAACCTGTGTTGTTGTTAAGTGCAACTGAGTCAGTTCTGACCCATAGTGACCCTGTATAGGGTTTCTGAAAAGTGGCTGGTGAGCTTGAACTGGTGACCTTGTGGTTCAAACTGACTTTGCAGTCCAGCACATTAACTCACAGTGTCACACCAAAACTCTGGGTTGCTATGAGTTGAACCAACTTAGAGTTGAATCAGAGTACATAATTTAGTGCATTCTGACAAAGATAAACAATTAACATTTCTTATTTACATATACACTTATTCTATGTGAAGAGGGATAAATTAGTTAACCAATTGGATGCTGAGTTCATTTAAATATTATTTTAACAGTTCTGTTTCCTATATAGACAGCCTTGGTGTGGCACTGTGGAGTAAGCACTGGACCTCAATGTCTGCTTGAACCACAAGGTCACTGATTGAAACTCACTAGCCACTCCTCAGATACCTTCTACATACATGGTTGCTGTGGGTTGGAGCTGACTCAATTGCACTTAACAACAACAACAACATGATAGACATAGATCATAATAAATTTGACGTAGTACTTTTAATTTTTATAGTATTCATGAACATGGGCTTTTTGAAAAAAAAATCTCTGATCTAGTAATTAAATATTTTGACTTATAGTTTTTTTTAATACTGTTCAAACTGAAAATTTTAGGATTAGCTATATTTCTAAAAGGACTAGTGGGAATCTCATTTTGATTAATGAAATAATTAACATATAATATAAATACATTGAATGTATTACTTTACTTTATATCATTTGATTTGAGACTGCAAAGACCTTCGTTTCAAACATGTTCCATTCTTCACTTGAGTATTTGGCATTTGTTTTGTTATAAGAAATATTTTTGGCAAAACCAATGGTCTGAGAAAACTTTTTTAGAGGTAGTGTTTTCAATTTAAAATAATTACTGATTAAGATCAAAGATCACAGCCTTCAGTATGGGTTGTACCTCAATGTAAAGAAAACAAAAATCAACACTGCAGCAATAAATAACATTATCCTAGATGGAGAAAAGATTGAAGTTGTCAAAGACTTCAGTTTGCTTGGACACACTTGGAACAGCAGTCAAGAAATCAAATGACTTACTGCATTAGGCATATCTGCTGCACAAGACCTCTTTAAAGTGTTCAAGAGCAAAGATGTCAGTTTGAGGACTAAAATGCACCTGACTCAAGCCATGGTATTTTCAGTAACCTCATATGCATATGAAAGTTGGTCAATGAATAAGGAAGACAGTAGAAGAATTGATGCATTTGAGTTATGGTGTTGGAGAAGAATATTAAAGGTACCATGGACTGCCAGAAAAACAAATTTGTGTTGGAAGAAGTACAGAGTGCTCCTTAGAAGCCAAAATGGCCAAACTTCATCTCTCATAGTTGGAACATACTATCAGGAGGGACTAGTCCATCGAGATGGACATCTTGCTTGGTAGAGTGGAGGGTCACAGAAAAAGAGTTAGAACCCCAGTGGGGTAGATTGGCACAGTGGCAGCAACAATGAACTCAATCATAGCAGCAATTGTGAGGGTGGCACATGACTGGGTGGTGTTTCATTGGTCACTATGGGTGGGAACCAACTCAACAGCACCAAACAATAACAACAACAACAATAACAATTTTCAGCTTAAAGAATACACATTTATATATATTTTCCGTAACCTACTCCTCACTTATGGAGTCTTGGTGGCACAATGGGTTAAGTTTCGGGTTGCTAACCTCAAAGGCAGTAAGTAGTTCAATCCTTATTGTCACTCTATGGGATTGTCTACTCCTATAAAAATAAATGGTCTTGGAAATCCTGTGGCACAGTTCTACTATGAATTTTGTTATGAATCAAAATCTTCTATCTTGTTATCTGATGATTTGCATTTATGACAGTAGTAAAAATCAACTGCTTAAATTTATTTTATATTAATGATGTACATCTGACAATAACAAACACCAATGTGCCAAGTGTGAGAAATGCAAGCTGTGATGTTATGTTTCAACTTGGGTTCATCACGATTATCACTGGTTTGGCAGTTGCTTAATGATGTAATTTGGCAGTTAGAGTATGATTTAGTCATCCCCTATTTGAGAACTGATGTGGTCATCTTACATTTTCATATAACTGCTTTTCATGTAATGACCTGGTATTCAGAACTTAACCATGTTGATTAAGTTAGGACATAATAGATTTTTTTTTATTTTTATTGTGAATTGAGTGAAAGTTTACATGGTAAGTCATTAGTTTTACATTCAAATCATTTTTTGTTTCATTGCAATGACTACAGTCTCTTCCGTGTACTATCACGGAATGATAGTAAATACTGGTTAAGTATTTACCGATTCCCCCTTTTCTTTTTTTAGGATATAACAGGTTTTTAAATAGACGTCATTCACTGTTTATGAAGAAAGCAAAAAGCCTTTCTTTATCAAGAATTCTCCATGAAAAGTGTCTGTATTTCTGGTAGACAAAGTGAGTGAGACTCAACCCTCGCATGTACTTCCAGCTTAGGCCTCCCTCTTCCTACACAGTCTCGTCTTCCTCATCACATCTTCATTCTGTTTGTGAAACCAAAAAGCAAACCAGTTGTTGATAAGTTGATTATGACTCTTTGTTAGAGTATTCTGTAGGATTTCAATGGCTGATTTTGGGAAGCAGATCACTAGGTCTTTCTTCTGAGATGCCTCTGGGTGGACTGAAACAGATTGAGTCTCCCTTAGCTGCTGAGGGCTTTAATCTTTGACACCACCCAGACTCCTCCCCTTCATTGTTGTTGTTGTGTGCCATGGAGTCGGTTCTGACTCATAACGACCCTGTACAGGGTTTCTGAGGCTGTAAATCTTTACAGGAGCAGAAAGCCTCATCTTTCTCCCATGGAACAATTGGTAGTTTCGAACCGCTGACCTTGCAGTTCACAGCCCAGTTCGTACCCACTATGCTACCAGAGCTCCTTCTCCCCTCCATTATCCACTTCCAAATGCCCTATGGTACACTATCCCCCTGTGAACAAGCTTCATTCACTTTGTCTTACATTTTGTGTAAATAGCCCTTCTATTTCATCACTTGGGGAGTGTGGTGACTCGGTATGATAAACACAGGACTGCAAACCTGTGTCAGCAGGTCAAATCCACCAGTTGCTCTTTAGGAAAAATGTGAGTCTTCATACTCTTACAAAGATTTACATCCTCAGGAACCCTATACAGGGTTCCTATGAGTTCCTATGAGTCAGAAGCGACTTGACAGCACTTAACATCTCATTTTACCTTACCTGAAATTTTCGCTTCCTTGAGGCTATTTCTTCTTTTTCATTCCTATTTCATGGGTGCTTAACCTACTCTTGCTTCCCTTGATTCCAGGATTACCAGACAAGCCTCAAAACCCTACCACCATCTGTGGGTACATTTAGGGTCCACATTTTTCAGACCTTCTTATGTTCTAGTAGTTAGCCAAGGGGATTCACAATCCTCTACCTATTGAATTCGCTCCATATCACAATTTAAAAACCACACCATCAAAATAATAGAATAATGAATTGCCTGACACATGAATGGAATTACATTTTAAGTCAAATTTTAAAATAAAACTAGGCAAAGTACACATGAGAATTTTCTCAATGTTGAAAAGAGATCCCACCTATCAACCTTACTCTAGAGTATAAGGGAGTAAAGACTTGAGAGCATTTTACATAAAAAACTAAATACTTGCCATTTCAACATGCTTGACTTGTCCAATTCAGTGATATTAATTACATTCATCGTGTTTTGCAACCTTTACCTCTAGCCATTTCCAAATATTTCTCTCTCACCTTAACAGATGTTTAGTGCTCCCTAAGACTCAATCTTTTTCCCTGCCTCCCATCCCTGATACTCACTAATAAACGTGGTTCTCTATACATTTGCCTGGTCTAGATATTTCATATATAGTGGGATCACGCAATATCTCTCCTGTTTTCAAGGTTCATCCATACTGTAATGTCTGTCAGAACTTCATTTCTCTTCATGACAGAGTGATATTCCATTGTATATGTACTGCATTTTGTTTATCCATGCATCGGTTAATGGACAGTTAACTTATTCCTCTATTGGCTAAGTGAATTATGATGTAATAAACTTTGGTATATTTGTGTTCTTGCTTTCAATTATTTTGAGTATGTAACTAGAAGTGCAATTGCTGAATAATATGGTAACTTTGTGAAGAGCAACCAAGTTGTTTGTCACAGAACTTGTAGCATTTAAAAGTCTCATCTTGAGGGGATGAGGGCTCCCATGTCTGCACAGCCTTGCCAACCCCCATTGGTTTAAATTTTTTTATCATAGCATCTTATGGGAGTAAAGTAATATTTTTTTACTTATGTTTGTGGCATTATAGGATGAAGTACTGGACTGCAAGACTAGTTTGAACCACAAGGTTGTTGTTGTTATGGCCATGGAGTCGGTTCTGACTCATAGTGACCCTGTACAGGGTTTCCGAGGCTATAAACCTTTACGGGAGCAGAAAGCCTCATCTTTCTCCCATGGAACAGCTGGTAGTTTCGAATTGCTGTCCCTCACGTTCGCAGCCCAATTCGTAACCAGAACCACAAGGTAGGCAGTTCTAATTTACCAACCGCTCCTTGGAAATCCTATAATGAGTTGCCATGAGTCAAAACCGACTCGATGGCACTTAATAACAACAACAATGCATAAAAATGTTGAACATTTAAAAATGCATTTGTATCTCTTTTTTAGTGAACTATCTAGGTTTTTTTGTACATTTAAAAAACAGGATTGTTTGTCTTTTTATTAAGTTGTAGGAGTGCTTTTTACATCCTAGTTATTAAGTTTTTTGAAATACATAATTTCTCTTATTTCCACCCCCCAACCCTCAATATGTAGGTTCTCTCTGCAGGATACAAAGTCAGTACAGAAAAAAAATGAGTAGAGTTTCTATACATCAGCAATGAGCATTATGAACAGGAACTCAAGAAAACAATTCCATTTACAATAGCACCTAAATGAATTAAATACCTAGTAATAAATTTATAAATATCCACAAGAAAGTGAAAGACTTATACACTGGAAAACTATAAATCATTACCGAATATAAAATTAAAGGAGACCTAAATAACTAGAGTTCTGGTGTGGCACTGTAGGATAAGCACTGGACCTGCAAGGTTGACATTTCAAACACACTGGCTAGATGTTGTTAAGTGCCATGGAATGGATTCTGTCTCATGTGACCCTGTATAGGATTTCTGAGGAGCAGCTTGTGGCATCCAGGAGTATTATAGACTAGCCTTCCATTTATTTTTGTTGAAGTTAAGTGCCATCGAGTGGGTTCCGACTCATAGTGACCATGTATAGGGTTTCTGAGGAGTGGCTTTGGAGTTTAATATTAAGTGCAAAGACATAATATTGTTAAGGTATCGGTATTACCCAAAACAATCTGTAGAATCCATGCAATACTTATTAAAATTGCAATAGAAATGGAAAATCCACACCTCAAATTTTCACTGAGCTGCAATGGGCCCATAACAGCTAAAACAATCTTTGAAAAGAAAAACAAGTAAGACTCAGATAATTTGTGATCTCAATTTAGAACTGTTTTTCTTTTTCAATGAAAAGTTTATGGTATAATCTAAATATCCATATAATCTAAATCTAAATGAATAAAGGACAAATAGACTCATTAAGGTATATGTACCATGGAATAGTATATAGCAGTCAAAATATGATACATATTTATATTTGCTAATGTGGAATGATTTCAAAGAATTATAAAGTTAAAAAAATAGAAACAAAATTATACAGAATTTACCAGCAAATTTGAATAAATACGATGGATATTAATATTGCTGTTGCATAAATAATTTAGCTGGACATGTACATAATTAAGGAAAAGTCTTTGGGGTGTGCTATTATCTTCATTTGCTATTTATTTATTATGAAGATGACATTATATGATTATTAGAATTTGTTCCATAATGATTTTATTCATTACACAAATCTTTTTGGAATAAAGGGCTTTGGTGCTATTATTTCATTTAATACATAAAAATTTGAATTTTTATAGTAATTTTGGGACAGATTTGTCTAAGGATTAATGAATATCATTCAACACTAAATTACAGAGGTCTGAAAGGACCTCTCTCTAAGCTGATGTCCAGGTGAATGTTACACTCTTCTAGTACTGGCCGTATTCTTCATGAGACTAGAAGGAGTTTGGCAGTCATCAGTGGTGAATAGTGCTGAGATCCTATGTTAGACATAGACCTGAAGGCAACTGAAATAAATAACACCATCTGATTTTGAGGAAACAAATACCAAATCAATGTACACTACATTTTTTTGGCACAGGAGAGAATTATTTTTGTTTATGTGGTGTGGCAGGTTAATGAATTTATCAAGTTCTTTCTAAGGGAATTATGCCAAAATGCATCATTATGATAAATTGTTGATCAAGATTGAATTTATCATTACTATGGTGTCCTGGTGGCGCTGTAGGATAAACACTGGAAAGCGGATGTCGGTTTGAACCTAAAGGTCACACGTTCAAAGTCACCAGCCACTCCCCAGAAACCCTATACTGGGTCTCTTTGAGTTGGAACACAGTTGATGGTACTTAACAACAACAACAACAACAAAACAGAGAAACATGATTATTTGGGCAAGATTTCTTCTCTTAGCAGGCATTTTTTTAATGATGTGATTTATGTACACAGATTATTTATGTACACAGACATGCTACTTCAGAGAACAGAACTTTACAGACTGTTTCAATATCACTACAGCCCTCTGGTAGCGTAGTGGTTACGAATCGGGCTGCGAACCGGAAGGTCAGTTCGAAACTACCAGCTGCTCCGTGGGAGAAAGATGAGGCGATCTGCTCCCGTAAAGATTTACAGCCTCGGAAACCCTATTCAGGGTCGCTATGGGTCGGAACCGACTCGACGGCACTTAACAACAACAACAACAGTCCTATAAAACTGGGTGAAATCACCAATGTGCTCATCAAAAGAGGTGGAATTTCCTTGTGAGTATAGATAAAAATGCTTCATGTATCAGTTGTGTTTAAGGAGGATTTGATTCTCTAAACAAAATCTATTTTAACTCAAGTGATTTTGAAGACTCTACTGCAACTTTTGAGGTTAACAGTTCACGCAATTTTTTTAAAATTTAAGATGAAAATAAGTTACTCTAATCCACATAGCTGACTTCTCTTAAAGTCACTCGTATCTACTTCTGTTGGCTCTTCATCATGAAACAAAATTGTTCTCTGAAATGCGCGTCAGCCCCTACTCTGTTCTCAGTGCTCTGAGATTGCAAATTGATTGTTTGATGATTTGCACTCGTCTTTCTGGGTATTGAAGTTCAGTTGACAGCTACTTAATTATCAGGCTTGTCCTTTTCTCTTTTGATTAATAGACAGATAATCCAGTAGCTCTTCTTCCATCTCCAGAAACTTAAATGACCTCCACAAGGACTCTCATACTAGTCAGTAGCTGTTAAGTAAAATTTATAAGC
Organism: Chrysochloris asiatica; assembly: GCF_000296735.1. NCBI lineage: Eukaryota > Metazoa > Chordata > Mammalia > Afrosoricida > Chrysochloridae > Chrysochloris > Chrysochloris asiatica. The sequence continues at coordinate 22,603,586 of NW_006408523.1, read as the reverse complement.
CATTCTAGTTCTGCTTAATACTAATATCTAGGCATTCTATTTCTGTTTAATGCTGTTCATGCTCTTAAATAATTACTTCATAATACAGTTTTTTGCTTTTCTAAATCTTAAGGTGTTCCTCCATCTTAATTGGTAATAAATGACTTTTTAGACTAAAATATAAAAGAGAAAAACATTAGAAATCTCCCAGGTTTTATACTCACTGATTATCAATTTCCTTTCCTCTCAGGTAGATATATAGTTTTTACTTCAACATTTTCTTTTAAAAAATTATCTATCTAGAAAGGAGCCCTAGTAGCTAAGTGGGTTATGAGTTGGGTTGCTAATCGCAAGGTCAGCATTTTGAACCTACCAGCCATTCTGCGAGAGATCAGATGACACTTTCCATTGCCATATTTATGGCCTTGGAAATCCTATACAGGGTTGCTATGAGTCTGAACTGACTTGATGGAACACAGCCACTACCACCACCATCTCTCTACATGATTTTACTTGTGATTTTACTGCCATCAATTGCATGTTAATTTTATTTTCCTTTTGAAAAAATTGCTAGCTCAGTTTCCAAATATGATGCATGCCATTTTAGAGATAATCAAGTCTCAGGATTGTTCTGAAATTTGTCATTTATAATGTTGCCTTTTTGTGTGTGTTTCTTGAGCAAAAGCAGTATGTTCTTTGTGACTTAAATACAAGTCTACTTTATATTAATTACTTTTATGTGTGTGTTTTCTCCCAATTATATTCGTTGAACTTTCAGTTGTCATCCAGTTGATTCTGACTCATTTCAGACCCACATGTATTAGACAGAATGGTGATCCAAAAGATTTCAATGATGACTCTTTCAGAATTAGATGACCAGGCCTTTGTTCAAAAGTAGCTTTGAGTGGACAGGAACCTGTAACCTTTGGATAGCAGCTCAAAGTATTAACCATTTGTACCACCTCAGGTACTCTCTGTTGAACTATTTGTGGTTGTTGTTAAGTGCCATCAAGTCGGTGCCGACCCACAGCAAACTTTTGCACAGCAGAACGAAACACTGCCCAGTCCAGGGTCAACCTCACTACTGTTGCCATGCTTGAGTCCATCGATGCTGTCACTTGGCCAATCCATCTCGTTGGGGGTCTTCCTCTTTTTCTCTGACCCTCCACC
>NW_006408523.1:22598258-22601035 GCF_000296735.1 Chrysochloris asiatica | reverse complement strand
CCTTCCCTGGCTTGGTCTCTCTCCCAAGATCTAATTCAAGCAACTGAGAGTCTTGAATTAGAAAGCAGTGGATTTCCTGATTTTGCTACAAATTCCCCTAGCTGTAAGCCTACCAAGCTTCTAAATATTCCTTTGTATGTGGTTCAGAGTTCTGCACCATCCCCTGAGCCTTTTTGGTCCGGTATTCTGTGTTGTTTCTGACGGAGCTGTTCCCTGCACATCTACCTGAAACGCCTTCTTTAGCTTTTTCTCCCAGGCATTATTAGGAAATGGAGACTAGCCAGTGTATTACGTGTGGCTAGTTATTATTCACATAAATGACTCCATCCAACCTTGTGTAGTTAGGTTGACATGGAAATTGTCTTGGGAGATACTAAATTAATCTGAAGTTTTACTGGAAAGAGGGAATTTACTAATCTATTCTGTGTGGTGTCCTTATAAAAGAGAGAAGACACAGAGAGACAAGCAGAGGGAAAACAAACATGTGACAAAGGAGATAAGTTGCAACCACAAGCCAAGGAACATCTAGGGTTACCAGAACCTGAGAAAAGCAAGAAAGGACCTCTGTTTGGAGTCTTGGGAGAAAACATAACCCTTCTGACACTCAAATTCAGATTATGAGTCTCCAGAACTGTGATGCAATTAATTTCTATGTATGGTACTTTGTTACTGCCATCCTATAATTGCATGGGTTCTCATATTCTGAACATTTCTTTGCCTGTTTTAAATTACATAATCCTTATACTTAAGGGAACAAAGTCATAGAGGTGCAAGTACAAACTATTTCATCAAACCTATTCTGATGGCTTTTTAATCTTGCCACTAGAATGAAATCAAGGGTGGTTCTCAGAAATTTTTGGTCATTATTAGTACATTGTTATTGTTGTTACATGCTGTTAAATTTGTACCAGCTGATAGCGAAACTGTATAGGGTTTTCAAGGTGTGACTGCTGGGTTTGAACTACCAACCATGTGGTTAGTAGTCCAGTGCTTATCCTATAGCACGACACCAGGACTCTTTAAGAGCCTTTTATTGCCTCTATGTCCCACAAACTGTCTAAATTCAATCATTTAAAAGGTCCAGTACAGTTTCATAATAAAAAGCTGAAGTCAATTAAACTGGTCATAGTCCTCTTTTCCTAGTTAGGTACTACTTCAGTCTAGGTGGTCTATAGTAGGAGGGGGTCATGTAGTCAACTACATGTTCATGTGCCAGCCTGTAATCCCCTTGTCCACGGTTTCTGAAACCCCCAGGTTTAGAGCAGGTAGTTGGGATGGTAGAGAAGTGGGAAAGATGAGTTAAGAGAAAGGAATGATCTTTCTGACTGGTAATTTTCTGACCTTCTTTAATGTTTCTTTGGTTCCTTTCTTGACAGGCATTGAAAGTTGATGCGCTAGAGCTTTTGGGGGCTCCAGACAACGTCTTTCACTCTCATACTTTTCTATATGATATTAAAGCTCTGGATTCATTCTGCTAACAAATCCTAATAGAATTCCTCTCCCTTCTACCTTTAGTGGAAGTACAGCATATGCCCAATGTAGCTACCTTTCTTCATTATGTGAACAGGTAGACAACTTCTGCTAAAATCATGGGTCTCTTTCCATATTCTTAGGCATAAGTCATGAACTTACTCTTTTTATTCATTTTAATCCTTCAGATATCAATGAGCTCTCATTTAGGGTCCATGAATGGGAGAGTGCCACTGTAGTCCAACAACTTACTTCAAAATATTTCTCCCTTGTCATCTTCAGTGTCAATTCTTTCATTTAGTTGAATATCAAATTGTGGAACCTCAAAACCAGGTTCAGTGATTTGTGTTTTTGTTTTGTTTCTTTTTGTTTACGGTCTGTACAGTTTACTTTTTAAAGTGTTGAAGAGCAAAGATGTCAGTTTGAGGACTAAGGTGAGCCTGACCCAAGCCATGATATTTTCATTAATCTCATATGCATGCAAAAGCTGGACAGTAAATAAGGAAGACCGCAAAAGAATTGATGCCTTTGAATTATGGTGTTGGAGGAAAATACTAAAAGTGCCATGGGCTGCCAAAAGAACCAATAGATCCGTTTTGGAAGAAGTGCAGCCAGAGTGCTCCTTTGTGGCCAAGATGGCCAAACTTCATCTCTCATAATTTGGACATATTGTCAGGAGGGAACAGTCGCTGGAGAAGGATATCATGTTTGGTAAGATGGAGGGTCAGAGAAAAAGAGGAAAACCCCCAACGAGATGGATGGCCAGGTGGAAGCATCGATGGACTCAAGTGTGGCAACAGTAGTGAGGTTGGCCCAGGATCTGACATTGTTTCGTTCTGCTGTGCATATGTCGCTATGAGTCAGTGCCAACTCAATAGCACCTAACAACAACAACAAAAAGAACACTTTGAATGTCTAATCGCTCACTTTGGATTGTTGAGGAATATATGCTGTATATTGTATTGTTTTGAGATAAAATGGTAACAATGTCCTTTTTTTCCCCACTTTTTTTTTCTTAAATGTTTTATCGTGAATTATGTGATAGTGTACATGAGAGAACATTAGTTTTACATTCATTCTATCGTAAATCGGCTCATTGCCATGGTTACAATCCCCTCCATGCATCATCAATCAAACAAAAGATATACCCTGCAATCCTTCTCCCGTACCCCCTAGGTCACACAGTCACTTTCCCTCTCTGGATCTAAAGTCTCCAGCTGCTCCATCGCTCCACATCATCATCTTTGCCTCCATTTCAGGCATCACTGCTTCTCTGGGTAGGGTCCCGCCTCTGCTCTTCTCCCTTG